>NC_139512.1:215315467-215380467 GCF_947247035.1 Vipera ursinii | reverse complement strand
AAATTAAGTTGCTCTACTGAGCGAGCTGAAAATCCTTGCCAGAACTTGAAATGGAATCCACAGCTACCTTTTCAGAGTTTGCACTGTTGGACACCAGATCAGTTACAGCTCAGATCAAACTATTTATCCAACTCAAAGAGAATAAAGAAGAATTCAAATTGCATGTATATATTATTAAGGGCAACTAATTTGATCAAGGATGAAATCAGCAAAGATTTCTTTCCCATTGGGAGAGGTGAGATGCTGAATGCCAATTTGTACATCACAGGATGCCTGCGTATTCTGTTGTAGATGGGAGACTTTGTGGGCTCAAAGAAAGACCCACAAAGAGACAAGATGCCTTAGGCAGGCTTGAAGCAACAGCTGTAGGAAAGCTTAGTTACTTCAACAAAACAGAGGTTCTGAGGAATACATGTGCTTCAGAACCTAGATCTATAGTGGAAAAAAGCACAAGTGGATTTAAGCCTAACTGGGCTTTCTAGGCAAAAAGTCAGAAGGTTCAGGCTATGAATGGTCACATTAAGCTTCAATCTGTACCCCTTGAAATGAATCCAAGGTGCTATAATCCCTTGAATTGTTTTTGTACTTAACAGTCGACTTCTGCATCAGTGACATCCATTCCAGCATTGGAACAATTGCATATTTAAATAGTCAAGAATTTCCTTTGCAACCCTTCCTGTAATCATATTCTTGCATGGATTGTCGGAGGTAGTTTTTTGGGGAAAAGTGTTAAAATATAAAACAAAGAGCCACAAATACCAGGGCATCATGTAGATTAACACATACTTTATATTGCTACTGAATAATTTAAACTCAAGTTCATCAGGTAAAGTACTGCTGAACTCTTCATTTTTATTGTTTTCTTTTTATGATAGATAGATAGCCCATAGTGATCCCCATTAATGACCAGCTACTGGCAGTTAACAGTACAATACGTAAGCTAAAGTCACTTTGGAAGAAACATGTTAAGCAATCACTACATTAGGGGTCTTCAAACTTGGCCCTTTTATGACTTGTGGACTTCAACTCCCAGAATTCCTCAGCCAGGCACGCTGGCTGAGGAATTCTGGGAGTTGAAGTCCACAAGTCATAAAAGGGCCAGGTTTGAAGACCCCTGCACTACACTAATGACTATAGAGAAGACATGCATGGGTTAGTCTTAGGGTTACAGTAGCACTGAGTGCTTTCATTATTGTTTATATTTTTTTGAATCATATCTTCATTTTGACCTATTGAAATTTTAATTTCTTAACGCTAAATTCATGGACATCAAGCAGCAGAATTGGATGAAACTTCAAAGCCATGCTTTGAACAGTCAAAACTTCATCTGAATCACTCCCTCAAAGCAAATGTGTTAATTCGATACAGCAAACTGAATCCTTGTCATGTGACAGATTTTCTGCTATAATATATATGGTTGCAGCAAGTATTTCATAAACAAAGAACACCTAGAAGGAAAGCAAGTAATATTTAGGCATGGCAAGGCTAACTGTGTCTTTCAGTGCTCAAATTCTTGAACATGGCTAGCCACAAGCCTCAGCTTTGCTTGCTCATTCTCATGTTAGCAAATTATTGGATTTCCATGCCGTCTTGTCAACACAGCTAAGTATCCTAAACATTAGTTCAAGCCTGCTTGCTCCAGTATATACCCTTGGGCCAAATCTTACTTTCTTGAGTGGGGCAGAATTAAATCTCTTGACCCTAAGTGTAGAAATCAAAGGCTAACCTGTGTAGGCATTGGCCTTGACATTTATTGTTTTTAAGAAAAGTAGGTCAGGAGAACTTATTTTGTGCAATCTCTTGCTTCAGGTCCCAAAGGTGCTTTTTCAAAAGGCAACTGGAAAGTCCAGTTGCCTTTTGAAAAAGCACCTTTGGGACAACCGTGACCTGGATGACTGAGAATCTCCACAGACTCTTGCTTTATGGCTTTCTATAGCACTGAAGCACACTGTGCCAGCCTGTTCCTGCTGCCTTGGCTAACTAACATAGCTTACTGCCAGCAAGACAATTGTGAGCCAATTCAGTCCTGTCTGAAAGAGACCACAGTTTGTCAATATTTCCTGCCTTGCCTGGCACCCAAAATGGCCAGTTATAAAGGTATGTCCTTTACTAGGGAACAACTTTCCAATCAGTTTTGCTAACACTCCGGGCATACCATAAAATCCAGTGATCAGAGGCAATGCATAGCACCATCCCACAAGACCACATCAATAAGCAGGCTGAAAGTGCCACTCAAAAAGAAAGTGAAAGCATGAAAAACTAGTTTGTATATTCTTTATTTCTTGGTCGGAATAGAACATTTTTTACATTGGTCCAATCAACATTATCTCATTGCTGGATAATGAGAAGGCTGTGCTATCCTTCCCTCATGCCTGTTATCTCTACAGGAGGTATATTTCAAAAATGTATAGTGATGAAATCCTCAGAAGGTATCTGTCTGAAAGCAGAGTTATTGCCTATCAAAGAGTTCTCTGTTCCCAATATATTTTTATCCCGTTCTTCCAAAAGATAAATCAGTTGAAAGTTTTGGTGCTTTTGCCCCTTTATAGCAAGAAAGCTTTTTTGTTGTTTGTTTTTTTAAATAAAGGATTTTAAAGCTTAAATCCAATTGGCTTGCTTTTAAATAAAAAAGCATAATCTCAAACTGGATCATGGCTTCCTTGAATCTCATATGTCCAGTTTGAATTGAATCAGGGCTAATTAATGGAAGTCTATTGAGCAAAGATCAGTAGGACCTTCCAGTAAGTAGTAAGATTTTTCCTTATTCAAACTGTAAATTATACTAGATATATAACAAGAGGACCAACCATCAGTAGAAAAGATTCCCCTAAATAGTAAACTAGTAGAATTGTCAGAGCAAATGATGTCCTATGGAACCCAAGTGGGTTATTTAATACTATAAAAAGATGATAGACAGATGATGATAGATGACAGATAGATGATTATAGATGATTGAGAGAGAGAGAGAGAGAATCAGATAAAATATGTTAATACATATAACTTTTAAAAGATAATTGTTCTTATTTGAATGATAAGATATTTGTGTAGTATACTTTGCATAGAATTAAAAATAAAAAAGAGATTGTGTATACAATGTGAATCGGCTGCTCTACCATAACTTCATTTGTAGTTTCCTGAAATAACCAATTTCAGTCAATAACATGGTGAGAAGACAATCAATCCAACCAGCACTAAAGATTCATTGCAAACTGTGTTCTGCTCATCTTACTGCAAATTAACCAACATTGCTAGTAGTGTTTCAAAGTTTTAACTGTGGTTATAACAATGAAACTGCAGTTGGCATGAATTTGCAAAAGACAATAACCTAAATTGAAGACAATTGAAGAACCCATCTGGATCAAGTTCTTGATAATAAGAATATGCCGTATTATTCAGACGAGAAGAAAACACTTTCTTAACCCAGTCACATACAGTCCAGAATGCCATATGTTAAACTCATCCCCCTTCGATCTATGCATCAGTGTAACTTCCACGAGTAATCTCTTCAGACAATCCTAGATATGAAAGAAGAGGAATAGATGTTTTTGTCCTTCCCATAATAATCCAATAAGTAGAGATATGATAATGAACAAAGCTCAGGTACACAATGTGTGTAGGAACATTTATTTGTACATCTTTTTTGAATCAGTGTCCAAACATGTGTGCTTTGAAACTGTCCTAGTGAGTAAAATATCAATTGCATAGATGTTAAAAACATTTTTCTTTTGGAAAAAAAAAGTGCTAAGAACATAACTTTACTACATGTTAATAAATCCTCATGAAGTTCCTTAATGTACATTAATGCCCTCTAATCTACTAGTCAGTTATACAGCCTATTTAGTGGGCATCCTTTTAATGGGCCAAAGACTGCAAGGAGAAAAAAAACACACACATCTTAATAGTTTTTCTATGCAATTTTTAGCATTTTCCTATGAAGGATAAACACTATCCAGATGTATTATGTCTCCATCAAGCTGACTACTCTCAACATGCAACAGTATCCTCCAAAATAATCTAGTTGCAAACAATTTGCAATTTAACTAAAAGCCAAACATTAAAAGAGCATTCATTAAGCAGAAGTCCTATTCACCGTCTGCACTGTATGGTAAGAATGTCCCCCAGTATCCAATAACTTTGCTTGATCCCAAAATTGATTATGCTGATGTGCCAATCTCTATCTAGAAAACTTGAGAGCAATTGACTTTTGATACTACATATCTGAACTGATTGTCCTGATTACGCCTAGCAATGTTTTCTGCCAATAAGTATTTGTACTTTGAATGTAGGAATCTGATCTACTTTGGTTCAAAACTGAATTCCCACCGTGGTGAGATTCAGCCATTTCACACCAGTTTGGCAGAACCGGTAGCTAATGTTTTGTTGCCCAGGCCCAGAATGGACTTCTGGAAGCGGCATCTGCCCACAGTACTGGTTGTTCCCATATTTGAATCCCACCACTGAAGCAGACCATTCTCAGATTTCATTTTTGGAGGAAGCCTGTCTGCTAAATGGGCAGATCGGATATTTAAGCAAGTAATTGTGAAATTAGAATCAATGTGATTATTTTCTTGAAAGCTCACATCAGGAGAGCTTTAACTTTATCACTCCACGAACCACAATGGCTAATATATCATCCTCTGATCTTGTTCAATTTACTCTGGGCAAGATAAAATGCTTCAAGAGATGTCAGGCTGTGTTTCTGAAACAGCAAGGATAATTAAACTCCTCTAAACAACATCGTTTAAAACTTGTAATGTGATTTGGTATTACAGGCTTTTTAGTTTTGGGGATACTATTGAGAAATTGGACTATTTTTATTTTGCTTAAAGTGATCCAAAAGAGGATTGTAGTTGTAAATAATTACTTAAGTGCAAAGTAGCTAGACAACAAACACAAAGTCACTGATTGGTATTCAGCAGCATTCACTATTTCTTTAAATTTGCATTTTATTTTATGTTTTGTGGAAGACTGGAGGAATAGTCTCTTTTCTGCTTGACCTCTTTCCAAATATCAAACATCTTCAAATTTGCACAGCATGGAATGCAATTTGGCTAGATTAAACATAGATTATTATGTTTTAGCTACTGAGTCTTCCCAATACCATGGGGCACTGCTGGACACCAACAGTATTATCTTCATTAGGTCTAGTTTGAATTTTTATATAAAACTTTTTGATCATGGAGGCTACTACAATAGCATCACAGCTTTGAAACAGTAATATTCCCCAAGTGAATATTGTAATCTGGAAAACATGAAGCTACATTTAAAATAGCATATCAAATATTTATCTATGTTTTTATTTATAAAATAAATAAAATAAAATAAAAAGCATGAAATACTGCCAATGCTATTTCATCATTGACTTACCTATAATGCTGTGGATCATTTCAAGAAATTTAAAGCACAGTACTCATTTGTTAGCTCTCCTATACCTGCACATAATTTCCATGTGCTTATTAATATCCTAAGCAGCAAGCATCAAACTATTCATTGTTGCCAATTAAACAGTATCAATAATAATCTTAATTTGTTTCAGGTCTGAATGCTTGTTTTGAAAATTAATTTTCCTTCACTCCTTTAGGAGATGGTCTTTTAAGCCAAGGGTCCCCAACACACAGGCCACGGACCGGCACCAGTCTGTGGTCCACCTGGAACCGAACCATGCAAGTAAGCAAAGTCCTGTCCATGAATGTGTGGGATCCAGGCATCATGCAAAACCACACACACACACACACACACACACACACAAACACGTCTGTGAAAAAACTGTCCTCCACAAAACTGGTCCCTGGTGCCTAAAATGTTGGGGGAGTGGGGCGCTGTCTTAAGCAGAATGCCCAGCAATGTCTCCTAAAGAAGGGTTTATGTTTCTAAGTCTTTTCCTACTGTCTGTATGAGGTGTACTTGATAGATGCTTTAAGAAATTCACCTTCCATTTATCCTCTCCCATTTTTCCATGATGATTGCGACTAGAGCAGAAAGGGATCTTTAGCCCATTCCCTAGCAGTCTGCTTTTCGCCCTTCCTTCAACCCTCAGTTAATAAGCCATCAACTATGAAGATGACCTCATAGTTCAACAGGCATCATATTGTGGGATTTTGTGGGATTCTGTAGACTCAACCAATCATGTGCCAATCGTATAAATTTGAGATCACTATTTTTGCTTTAGACTTGTAGATAGCGACATTCGGGGATGAAGTATTTATCTTTGTTTTTTTTCCAAAGTTATTAAAATTTACTTATACTGGACAATTATGTTAATTTTAATAGAGTGAGTGCTGGAAATCTTCCATCAGTTCCCTGCCATGAGCAAGCAGGTCTGGATTTTTTCTCCATTTTGTGTTTTCATTACAAGTCGGTCAGCTTCCTGATTATACTATATTCTTTTCTGCTGAAGGAACTTTTCTGTTTATTATTTATTTATATTTCATATTGCTAACACACCCATGTTCCTCGAAGAGGGATTCAGTTATTTCGATTAAGATAGTAGATAGAATTCACATGATACTGGAAGGTTTAAATAACATCTTATTGGATAGTTACTTGCAGTTGTCATAGGAACTTCCTATCTCTAATCATTTGTGTATCTCTAGTTACAAACAGGAAATGTCAAGGTTTCGCTGAACTGTATATTCCAGTCTGTTCACCCAAAAGATGCTGCTAGACTCCATACTAATTGAATCATATATTGAAAGGAAATACCAACAAATAAGCACATCCATCATTTTGAGGAGAAACACATTGAAGAGCAAGGCAGACTAGAAACCTCTCTGGCACCTACATTTATCTTCAATTAATTTTTCATTGATTGATTATTCATTTTCTCTCTGATGCCTATAAAGTGGGTTTTTTGTTGACTCTGGCAAGTCCCTGGCAAGTCTCTGCTGTTTTCTTGGCAAGATTTCAGAAGTGATTTGCCATTGACTCCTATGAGAGAGGGTGCCTTGCTCAACATCACCCAGCTTGTGCCTAAGGTGGAACTAGAATTCACAGTCTCCTACTTTCTAGCTGGAAGCCTTAACCATTAACCAAACTAGCTGTCTATTGATTTTGTGTGAAATAATAGAAGGCCTGTGTCCTGAAATGATGAATCTTGGCCTAGGAACAAAGAAAGCAAGGATATAGAAACCAGAGCAACTTTGGGGAAATGAGCAAGCTGGGTACGTTGTTCAAAGGTGAAATTTAGCAACATTTGCTTGAATGATCCCTATTCCTTAGTGTCTGTTTTGCATTCAGAAAGACTGCTTTCTGAAGTAGGAAAGAAAACACCGTGTGGTTATGCATGAGGCATTGCTTATGTCTTTTCACTTATCAGTGTCAAAAGAAAACGTATTTATCAAAAGTATTTCACCATTACCATTTAAAAGAAATTGAAATCCTGTCAGGCCCATAGTCACTTGAAAACTGGGGATAGGTATTGTAGAAGATGGATGAATAGGATAGGAAGCAGGAGGGGCGGCTGGTGCATGAGATCCCCTGTCTCGTTGGGCTGCCAGCAGCCAAGGCAGCTCCAGAGCCCTGGCTGCCCCTCTACCTCCTCCTGCTTCTCTGCATGGTTGACCAGTCGGAGCCACCCCTGTCAGGCCCGTCGAGTGGATGGGCCCAGGCCAGGCAAGGTCTTCCTTCTGGCTATCCTGGAGCCATCTCTGCCTGTGCCAATGGGCCTCTGTGGCCAGTTCACCATTATGCAGGACAGCCAGCATGCTGTGGCTGCTGATGGACACCATCGGCCCCCATGCACTTGCTGGCCTCTGTGTGCTAGGGCTGATGGTGTCAGGCAGCAGATCTGGAAGCAAAGCTGTGCTCACCATCCTCATGCTAGTGGGGGTAGCGGCGGTGGGGGAAGGCATAATCTGGCATGCACCCACCCTTTGCCACTGCTGCCCCACATCGTCCCATGTGTGCCTCCAGGATGTGCATGCGGGATAATGTGGGGTGGCAGCAGGGAGGGGTGGGTGTACATCACAGCTCACCTTCCTCCACCGCTGCGAGTATGGGTGGCACAGCTTCGCTTCCAGATCTGCCAGCCAAGCTTGGCGATGCAGGGATCACTACCTCCGCCTCCTGCTTCCCTGTGTGGTTAGCCGGTCAAGGGGCTTGGAGCAGCAGGAGGAGCAGCAGCCGCCACCCCCGTCAGAGCCACCATGTAGACAAGGCTCGCACCAGGTAAGGGCTCCTTTCTGGTCATCCCATGGCCATCTCCGCCCATGCCGATGGGGCTGCACTGCAGAAGGGAGATGGTGGCTCTGATTCCCCGCTGATGGCTGTCCCCCCCCAGCCCTCTGCCCAGTGCCACTTCTATGCAATTCTACAAGACTGCAGTGTGGATGAGATGCTTGGCTGGTGGGGGCGGCGGCTTTCCTCCATGGAGGCATTCCAGCCCTCCTGTCCCTTCTAGCCAGACCCCCTCGCCTTCCCCCAGCTGTGACTTGATGAGCCCCACCCTCCTGCACCCACCCCAGCTGACCCCCCCGAGTAGCCCAGCCCGACCAAGATGGAGGGAAGGCGAGGCAGACAACCAGTTGTTAAATGATTTGAAACCCACCACTGGCCGCTTTCAAAGGCAGCTCACTCACTCTCCCACCAAAACTGCTCCTTTTATAGGTTCCCTCTCCCTGCCCAGCTCTCGTAGTTGTTCCCAGACTTTGCATGCATGGAGAGGAGGAGGGGAGGAGCCCAGCTCTGCATCCCTCTGTCTGTGGCAATGGCGCATGTGCCCACAGGGACAGCTCTGCGTGCTGCCTGTGGCACGTGTGCCATATGTTCACAACCTTGGGCCAATAACATTCTTTTTTCTCAATTTCTTTGGATCTGAACTGCCTATGCAAACCTGCTTGCCCTTCTGTTCAGGATCTTACCTGAGAAATGTTGCCAACATTTTTGCATGTGCTTGACCAGGTTCTGCACCATTTTTAACCAACGATTCATTGTAAAAAATCTCTATATTGTAATATAAGTAGTCCTCCACAACTGGGACGGGCAACTCAATCACTAAGTGATGCAGTTGCTAAGTAGAAAATGAAACAATTTGACTGTGCTAATGGCTTTATCTTAGCTTTTCTTTTTTACCATTTGCCCATCCTTGAGAATGCTAAGATAATTAGCAAGAAGGGCATTAATGTTTGTATTTATAATTATCAGAGAGAAAGGGATTACAAGAGAATAATAGGGGAGTACATATAGAAAGGAATGTGTTGGTGCCAGCTGTTTGCATAGCGTGCTTGTGGCTCTGAGCCTCAAGCCACTTAGAAGGCAAACAAAAGCCAAAGGTGTGAAAGTACTAATTAAAGTCTTGCTCATTACAGGCAGCAGCTGCAAGTTGCTTGATAAAGTCACCTGGAGCACATTATTAGACATACGTTTTCATTGCAGCTTCTTACATAGAAGTGTTATTTTAAAAAATGCCTGAGAACCTTTCATTTCTTAAGTGGCCCCAAATGACTCATTTGCCCAAGGCTTTCAAAATCCTCAGTCACCTGTTTTCAAGATTTTAAAGATGTTTAATGCTGGGCATATCTTGCATGACCATCCTGCCTACGGTGAACTATGAACTCTGAGGCTGGAAACTTTTGAGACTGAGGAACCGCTAATATGAATTTAGCAGCTTGGAAATAAGGCAGTGTTTTTTTCATTGATGATGTTGCTGTTTTTTTCTCAGTCTCCCTGAAAAAAGATCTCCTTCCAACTCTGTTATTGTTATTGTTGTTGTTATATCCACAGACTGATTAGCTTCTTCCAAGTACCGCATTTCTTCTCCATTCTTGAGAGCACTGTAGTAGCTACTGCGTTGTCCTGTCAAAGATCATTAGATTGCAGGCTGAGGGACTTCCTTCTCCTCTATTTGTAATGAAATGTCATGATAGATATATAACACAATTTCCCTGAGTGAACAATCACATTGAGAATGCTGTGAATTACATCTCCACTTTAACAAATGTAGAACGATCCACTGCATGATTACTCCGGAGTCCCACTGTGTTTCATGAGGGATACTTTCTACTAATATCTTTACAATCACAGCCAAACAGTGAGATCTGATTCATGTCTAGTTAAATTAAATTAAGTTCATCAGGTCTGTCTTCAAAGAAAAGGGAATTTATCTGAACACTCCAGCTCCACTCAGGGGCTTCTTGTGTAGAGAAGAATCGTCGGATATGTTCCACCTGTTTTTTTTTAATAGAAAACTAGAAAGTAAGATGGTGTGATCTTTAAGAGGACTCTCTCACGATATGAGAAGTACATGACTCATGGAATCCTGTTTTTCCTGGTTTAAAAAGGGCATTAAATACAAGCTGAAGCATTGAATAAGAAAAAAAAAATAGATTTCATGTGTCCATTAATTGATTTGTTTTTAATAAAACTAGCAGGATAATGTTGAACTTTGATAGATGGATTACAGATTCAGGATTAGAGCTTGCAAACCCTTCAAAGGGGTTCTTTGATTCAATGAAGCTTCAATGGAATTGCCCCAATGAAGTAGTTTCATGAACTGAAGTGGGAATTTGCTTTAAAGAAGCAAAGTAAGTCAGGTGTTTTTGGAGCAAATCATAGCCTTTCAAAATGTTTTGAAGATTCAGAAACAAACCCTTCTTCTATTTCCAAAGTTGTTTCAGACAATACCCAAAGATATACATGTAAAGGGTGATGGTGCTTAAATACTGGTTATTATGGAATGGGAAAGTATTTGACTAAGGCACACCCTCTACACAGGTGTCAAACTCAATTGTGTCCCATGATTTATCATGATGTATTGCAATGTTTTTTGCCTTTGCGGAACTGGAGTGGGCGGGCAGGCCACCATTTTGACACCCCTGCTCTAGGGATTGCTTCTATTTGGATCTGGAGTAGGAAAAGTGCCCAAATACTGCTATCCTGTTGATCCCTTTTTAACCCAAACATGTATTTTCCTGAAACCACATGGCTACTTTGCACATAAAAAATGTGGCTTCTTGGAGTAGCCTCCAACAGTATGTCTGCACTGAATCCCGAGGAACCTTTCCAGGAAAAGAAAAAGACATCTAACTAAATCTAGTCAATGAACACAATTCAGCTGAACTATTCATAACTTGTTTCCCTTGCTAACTATCTTTGCTTTAAATCACATCCTGCCAAAGATTCAGAGATTGCCTTTTATTCTTCATAATTCTCACTTCTGTCTTTTTTGCCATGTCAACAATTCCATCCAACTATCACTTTCTTTGTCTTTGTCTCAATCAATTTTTCTTTTATGCATTTGTTCTGCAATTTGATACTACAAACCATCTTTGTATAAGCATTTGTATATGTTAAAATGTATATTTTTCTATATTTAATATGCATTCTACCAAGATAATCAAATACACTTAGTGTAATCTTTTACCATTTATGTATAACTTGAAAAAATTCAGTTAATTCTCCCTATCAAGCATAACTCAAATGCAAAAGTAAAAAAAATGTAGAAAAGAAAGAAAAAAGAAAAAAAAAGAATAATAAAGAAATGGCTTCTGATCTTCTTAATAGCAGTTATAAATACATTTATATTTTGCCCTCTCTAAAGTTACATCAAAGTTTCCTTCTTTTCATAATCTCTCCTTTCTAATCCTCAGCAAAAAGTCCATAAGAAGTTTCCAGTCACTAACAAATGTAGTAATTGATCTTTCTCTAAGTAAACAAGGTAATTTTGCATCTCTGCTAGATTTATCATCTTTATCAATCACTTCTCTATTATGACTATTTCAGAATCTTTCCATTTTTGCACATACAGTTATCTACTGCAGCAATCATATATAAAAACTATATGCTGTGGCTTTTTTCTAGTTGTCTGTTCATTAATCCAAACCAAAAAAAAGTTCTGGTTTCAGATGAAACTTAGTCTTTAAAATTATTTGTAACAGAATCAAAAATTTTGTGAGTGTTTTTTTTACAAATCCTCCAAGCATGATTAAATGACTATTACATATCTTGTGGAGTAATAAAGCTTCATATTTGCATCAATCATTGAATAATTCAAGCCCTTTCCCTTTTCAAAATCACACACACTTTTTCACACACCCATTTTCCAATTTTCCTGCTGAATAATGGGAAAAAAAATTGGTCCATGTATCTCCTGCCTGGCAACAAGCTATTGTACACTTCCCAGATATGGTCACGGTTTGCAGCCTTTTGATCAGAATTTTGCCAACTATCTTTCAGTTAACAGTTTGATCCCTCTGAAGTTTTTTCATTCAAACTTTTTTATACTTGCATTTTTATAAAGCATCAATAACACCATTCCTTCAATCTTCACTCACATAGGCAATTTTCACACGTATGATAAACAAGTCACATAGCCATTCTATAAACAAACTATGTACATATTTGAACATTTCTTCAAGCATACCTTCTACATCTTTAGCCTCCTTATTTTTTAATATCGTCACAATATTATTGATTTTCTTATCATATATGTGGTCAGTCCTAGAGGAGATCAACCCTGACTGCTCTTTAGAAGGCCAGATCCTGAAGCTGAAACTCAAATACTTTGGCCACCTAATGAGAAGGAAGGACTCACTGGAGAAGAGCCTAATGCTGGGAAAGGCTGAGGGCAAGAGAAGAAGGGGACGACAGAGAATGAGGTGGCTGGATGGAGTCACTGAAGCAGTAGGCGTGAGCTTAAATGGACTCCAGAAGATGGTAGAGGACAGGAAGGCCTGGAGGAACGTTGTCCATAGGGTCACGATGGGTCGGACACAACTTCACAGCTAACAACATATCATATATGTGAGTACCCAGGATCCCACAATTTCAATCTTCAGCTATAAATATTCTCTTCTATGAGCATCAGCAATCAAGAGGGGAGGATGAAAGTGGGACGGAAGGTGCCACTTTTTGCAGGAGGAGAAAAAGGAGGAATAGTAAATGAAGGCAGGAAAGTAGTCCCAATTAAATCATAGTTCATTATTTCAGGTAATCACCTCTGGGAATCTGTCTGGAGTTGCTGGAAATAGGACAGCATACGGATTTAAATAATCATTTTATTTTTATTTATCACATTCAGAAACTGCTCATCTCCTCACAAAGGGAGTCATAATACTATAAAAATCAAAATTAATGCATGAAACAAAAAGATTACCTGTTGAGAAAGACAGACCACTGTGGATTCTCTGAGTTGGAATTGCAAACTTTAATGGAAGAAAGAATAAAGCAATTCTGTTACCTCTTCCTAAAGCCATTTCCTCCATCTACTTGAAAACACTTCTCTCTCACACTCTGTCTCTCTGTCTCTGCCTCTCTCTTTCAAATAATCCAAACAAACAAACCAAGCCACCTTTGTAGGAGAAGAGGCAGGAGAGAACTAGAAATGCTTTTCTGGGGAAAAAGAATCTGCTTCAGCTTAACTGCTTTTAGTCAATAGCTGCTCCCATGCCACAATTATTACTTTTGAATGGTTAGGCTCAGCCCTGCTAGCAATTTTTTTAAAAAAAATCTTTTTAAAGGGTTTCACATAAATAAAAATAAACATGAAAATATACAGAGTGAAATTTTAAAAAATGGTGAAAGAAGTAGAAAAGAGTGGAGGGAGAAAAAAAGAAATGAAGAAATACATAAAGAAATAACTTCTGATCTTCTTCACAATGGTTACAGACAAATTCCTTATCCTCACTCTTTATAGTTATGACATGTTCCTCTTTTCCCATTTTCAACTCTTTTTAATCAATAAATACATACATAAGTTTTTCTATTTCAGCAAAAAAATCCATAAAAGGTTTCCAGCCTTTTATAAAAGCCCTACTAGGAAGTAGATGCTTAATTGATTAAACTCATGCCATAGGCTCTATAACAAAGAGAGAGTGAGGGAGGGAGAGAAGGAGAGAGAGAGAAAATATTATAAACTGTGTGTCAACAAACGTCCACACTGGAAAACGCAGCCAGAAGAAAGACGACGTGGCACGGTTGACTGCAAGAAGTTCTTTACTGAGTAGATTTCATGCAAATACAAAGTCACCATTGGGAGTTACTCACCCCCAACGCGCCTTTTAAACTTTGGCTGAGATTGGGCATCAGCCCCACCCATTAGCCCCACCCGTCCCCTGTGCAGACCAGCATCCGCCCGAGCTGCGTAAAACCCCACCCCCCCTTGCCCGTCTTCCCACACCCTGCTTCCTTCCCTGGCGCCGAGGTCCATACAGCATGGAGGTAAGTATATGCCCAGCACCCCCTATTCCTGTGCCCCAAGGACCCAGACGTGCTCCCCTCCACCATCCTAACACCCCGCGCCACAACCGCAGGCCCCTGGCAGCCCCCGTTGTCCCAGCGCGGCTGTAGAGCGCCCGGTGCTGCCGCCGCCGTGCAAGCTGCTGAAACGCCGTGCAAGCCGCTGAAACGCTTGACATTCGGCCCCTCTTACCAGGGCTCCTCCTGGAAGGCAAGACAGAGAGGTTACACAAGCGTCAAGGAGAGCGGCGGGTTCCTCCCGACCCCCTCCCACAGGCTTGCCCGGGTGCTTACGGTGCAAGGCCCTAACCAACCGCGGTGCTTGAACGTTTGGCTCCACCACCCATGATGCCTCCGTAGTTGGATACCCCTTCCATAACACTAAGTACTGCAGCCTCCCCCTCCGCACCCTGGAGTCTAGGATGTCCTGTATCTCGTAACGACCATTGCCCACAGGCCCCGGACCCACTGACCCCCCCCCAACAGGAATGGGTGCTGGTTTTAACAGGCTCCCGTGAAAAACAGGGTGCACCCTACCAAGGACCTTGGGCAGTCTAAGACGCACTGTTACCGGGTTGATAACGTGGGTAACCTGGAAGGGGCCTATGAATTTAGGGCCTAACTTCTTGCTGGGTATCTGCAGCCGCAGATATTTCATAGACAGGTATACCCAGTCTCCGACCCCTGGGGTATAGAATGGTTGACGTCTCTTGTCCGCTTGGGCCTTGGCGATGCTGGCCTGTTTTTCCAGTGCTTCTTTGGTTGCTGCCCACGCCTTCCTGATCTGTAGCATCAATTCCCTGGGTTGACAGGGGGGGGTGGTTGCCTCCTGGTCACACTCGGGGATGGGGGTGAAATCGTAGCCCGACACCACCGTGTATGGAGGGAGGCCGGTGCTACTGTGTATGGCATTGTTGTGGGCGACCTCCGCGAATGCCAGGAGGTCCGCCCAATCCATCTGCTGATACGATATGTAACTTCGCAGATACTGTTCCACTGCTGCGTTGGCTCGTTCAGCAGCACCCCGTTAGTGCAGGGATGATACCCGGAACTCAATCCCTGTGATGACCCTACAAACCGGAGGAACTCCCGCCAAAACCTGGCGGTGAATTGCACCCCCCGGTCTGAAATAACGCACCTAGGCGCCCCATGGAGACGGTACACATGTGTTATAAACAGCCATGCCAAGCACTGGGCCGATGGCAGACCTTTCAACGGGACAAAGTGGGCCTGTTTGGAGAAAAGGTCAATCACAGTCCAGATGACAGTGAACCCCCGACTCTCTGGCAGGTCCACAATGAAGTCCATACCTATGTCCTGCCATCGTCGGCAGGGGTCTGCCACTGCCTGCAAAAGCCCTGCTGGTTTTCTGGGCCGGGGTTTGGCCATGGCACATGTGTGGCAACGTCGGACATAATCCTCGATCTGGCACCTCATACCGGGCCACCAGAACTGGCGCCGGGCGAGGTGCAGGGTCTTCAGGAACCCTAGGTGACCGGCCTTCTTGGCATCATGACATCTATAAAGGACAGTCTCACGGAGGGTTTGTGGCACGTATATCCTGTTTCCGTACCATGCCAGGCCGTCCCGGCGGGTCAAAAGTCACGGATGTTGCTGTAGCCAGACATCCCCCTCAAGGGCGGTTCTCAGATGCCGTACGAGGCCATCAACGGTCCTGGGTTGTACAGCCCGTACTGCCTCTGGGCCGTCAGGAGGGATAAGAGCCTGTACCACCTCCTCCCATTGGTTGTCGTATTGTGGAAGGCACGAGAGGGCGTCGGCCAGGAAGTTTTTTTCCCCGGGACGTACTTCAGAGTGAATTTTAACCGTTTGAAGTACAGGGCCCACGACATGTGTTTTGGGGCCAACTTCCGTGGCGACTGTAAGGCTTCCAAGTTTTTGTGGTCCGTCCACACCTCAAAGGGCTTCTTCGCCTCCTCCAGGTGATGGCGCCACGTTTCCAGTGCCCACCGAACGGCGTAGGCCCCTTTTTCCCAGATAGCCCAGGCTCGCTCGGTGGCCGACAGCTTCTTTGATGCGTAGGCACATGGTTGCAATGCTCCTTTGTTGTTATGCTGTAAAAGCACGGCGCGGCACAGCACCTCCAGGCCGCGTACCACCTGGCCCTGTGAGCCCCTGGCCAGGAGCAGCCACCAGTCCTGGTGGAGGAGGAACAGGTCCCTGCGGGGTGCCAGGGCCCTGGGGGACCCGGAAGCGAGGACTCGCTAAACGGAACCGGGATTGACTCCTCCGCTCAGGGTCAGGCCTGGCCTGGGGCCAATGACCTGTCTACAGGTTGGAGTCGATGGGGGACCACGGCTGGGGCTCTCCAAACTGGTCTCTCAGGACATCCATGGTGTAGCTTCCGGGAGCTGTGGTGTAGCTCCACTCCTCTCCTCCTTCATCGGTGGCACGGCGCTCCCTCCATTCCCACAGGGACCCCCTCTGCCGGGGTGGTTGTTCCTGTCCAGTCACCATCTGGCTCAATACTGGGCTGAGCCACCACTCCCCAGGCTTCTCCTGAATGGCTGTCTCCTGAGCCACAACGCCCTTCGATGCTGGACCCGGGTCCCGGACCTTGGGCCGAACCACCAGTGGGGCCTCTCCCAATTCCCCCACTTCGAGGGGCACAGCAACCCCAGCTGGCTCCTCCCCCGCTGCCACAGGTACACCCCCTTGGGTTCCCTCGGCCATGACAGCACGTAAAAGTCAAAAGCAGAGCAACGAGGAGCGTTGTAATGAGGGAACGCTGACTTACTGTCAACAAACGTCTATGCCGGAAAACGCAGCCAGAAGAAAGACGACGTGGCACGGTTGACTGCAAGAAGTTCTTTACTGAGTAGATTCCATGCAAATACAAAGTCAGCGTTGGGAGTTACTCACCCCAACGCACCTTTTAAACTTTGGCTGAGATTGGGCATCAGTCCCACCAATTAGCCCCACCCGTCCCCTGCGCAGACCAGCATCCGCCCGAGCCGCGTAAACCCCCCCCTTACCCATCTTCCCACACCCTGCTTCCTCCCCTGGCGCCAAGGTCCATACAGCGTGGAGGTAAGTATACGCCCAGCACCCCCTATTCCGGTGCCCCAAGGACCCAGACATGCTCCCCTCCACCATCCTAACACCCCGCGCCACAACCGCAGGCCCCTGGTAGCCCCCGTTGTCCCAGCGTGTCTGTACAGCGCCCAGCGCTGCTGCCGCCGTGCAAGCTGCTGAAACGCCGTGCAAGCCGCTGAAACGCGCCTCCGGCAGCTCCGTTGGCATGGCCACCGTGCATCCACCTGTTTCATGAGGCTGCAGCCGTGTGTCCTGCGCGGCCGCCCATGGCCCTTTCCGGCTGCTGCACAGCTGATGGGGCGGGCGTGTGTTTCGCACAGCCGCCCGAGGCTTTTCCCGGCCACTGCACAGCTGATGGGGTGTCCGTGTGACTTGCGCGGCCGCCCGAGGCTCCTCCCGGCCGCTGCACAGCTGATGGGGTGGGCGTGCATCTCGCACGGCCGCCTGAGGCTTTTCCCGGCCGCTGCACAGCTGATGGGGCGGCTGTGTGTCTTGCGCGGCCGCCCGTGGTTGCTCCCGGCCGCTGCTCAGCTGATGGCGCGGGCGTGATGAAGCCTCCGCACGTCTCGCGTGGCCGCTGCTCGTCGTGCTCCCCCGTGTCCCCTTGTGTTGTCGAGCCCAAAGGGCTTGACATTCGGCCCCTCTTACCAGGGCTCCTCCTGGAAGGCAAGACAGAGAGGTTACACAAGCGTCAAGGAGAGCGGCAGGTTCCTCCCGACCCCCTCCCACAGGCTTGCCTGGGTGCTTACGGTGGAAGGCCCTAACCAACCGCGGTGCTTGAACGTTTGGCTCCGCCACCCACGACGCCTCCGTAGTTGGATACCCCTTCCATAACACTAAGTACTGCAGCCTCCCCCTCCGCACCCTGGAGTATAGGATGTCCTGTATCTTGTAACGACCATCGCCCACAGGCCCCGGACCCACTGACCCCCCCTAACAGGAATGGGTGCTGGTTTCAACAGGCTCCCTTGAAAAACGGGGTGCACCCTACCAAGGAACTTGGGCAGTCTAAGACGCACTGTTACCGGGTTGATAACGTGGGTAACCTGGAAGGGGCCTATGAATTTAGGGCCTAACTTCTTGCTGGGTATCTGCAGCCGCAGATATTTCATAGACAGGTATACCCAGTCTCCGACCCCTGGGGTATAGAATGGTTGACGTCTCTTGTCCGCTTGGGCCTTGGCGATGCTGGCCTGTTTTTCCAGTGCTTCTTTGGTTGCTGCCCACGCCTTCCTGATCTGTAGCATCCATTCCCTGGCTTTTCCCGGCCGCTTCACAGCTGATGGGGCGGGCGTGTATCTTGCACGGCCGCCCGAGGCTTTTCCCGGCCTCTGCACAGCTGATGGGGCGGGCGTGTGTCTCGCACGGCCGCCCAAGGCTTTTCCCGGCCACTGCACAGCTGATGGGGTGGCTGTGTATCTTGCGCGGCAACCCGAGGCTCCTCCCGGCCGCTGCACAGCTGATGGGGCAGGCGTGTATCTCGCACAGCCGCCCAAGGCTTTTCCCGGCCGCTTCACAGCTGATGGGGCGGGCGTGTATCTCGCACAGCCGCCCGAGGCTTTTCCCGGCCGCTGCACAGCTGATGGGGCGGGCGTGTATCTCGCACAGCCGCCCGAGGCTTTTCCCGGCCTCTGCACAGCTGATGGGGCGGCTGTGTGTCTTGTGCGGCCGCCCGAGGCTCCTCCCAGCTGCTGCACAGCTGATGGGGCGGGCGTGTATCTCACACGGCTGCCCGAGTCTTTTCCCGGCCGCTGCACAGCTGATGGGGCGGCCGTGTGTCTTGCGCGGCCGTCCGTGGTTGCTCCTGGCCGCTGCTCAGCTGATGGCACGGGCGTGATGAAGCCTTCGCCCGTCTCACGCGGCCGCTGCTCGTCGTGCTCCCCCATGTCCCCTTGTGTTGTCGAGCCCGAAGGGCTTGACACTGTGCCTCTAAAATAAATATATGAAATGCTTGGGGTTTAAAACAGGGAAAACAGCATTTTCACTTTCTGATCTTCTTTGAATGGACAATGATGGAAATTGAGTGAAAGAATTTTAGAACTCAATGAAATCATGTTTGTTGAGCTGGAAGGCTGTGACAAAGTGCAATGACATTTACTGAATCCTTTGATTGTCAGGGACAATGCAGTGGCCTGTTTGATCAGAGGAGCAGTAATGCATTTCTCAGTAGTTGCCGTAAAAGACACAAGAAGATATGGCGTAAAAATGATTCAACTTTGTGGGTAAAATGTTAACAACCGTAAAACAAGTAAATACCTATTCTGCTTCTTCTACTCATAGAAACACACACAGAGAGACACATATAACACAGCATAACATATACTTCAGGAAGAGTTTCAAGGCAGTAGTAGTATTCCTAAAAAGCAACCATATCTTACAGTCAGTGCTTTTTTTGTAAAAGAAAAAGGTGCCGGAACTCATGCATGTCATACAACCCGCCTTGCCTATCCTACAAGGTTCCATCCGAAAAAGGTGCCGGAACTCCGTTCTGAGCGTTCTATGACAAAAAAGCCCTGCTTACAGTACAATCAACCTATGTAAGGTGACATGAATTTGCTTTGACTGACCACTCTGGGCTGCTGCAGTCATGGGATATAGTGTAGTGCTTTTCACCATGTGATGAAGAGACATGGTTTGCCTCAGCAAGGTACTACTCACTGCCTTTCAACATCCTTCAGTGTTTGTAAAAGCTGGAAGATATCACCTGTATGTACAATACCTGCCTATACATTTCTGAATTTTGCAAGTGCTGCCAAAGGTAGTGGAGGAATTTATACATAGAAAAACAGGTTGCAGAAGAGATCAATGAAGCAGCAAAAGCAAAGCACTTGTTCAAGGGAGACATCACAGGCAGCTTCAAGATCATGCTCTGCTCCAAGCTGAGTCAAAGCTAACATCTCCTTGATGATCTACACAACCTTACAATGGAATACACTTAAAATAATGTCCAACATATCTCAGTGGCAATGGTGGCGCTTCAACAAGCAGGAGCCATGAGAAAGAGAAGATATTTTTTTTTACTGCAGGAAGCCATTCCATAACAATCAGGAAAGGGCCAGATGGATATTATGAATACTTCTACAAAATATTTTCATTTCCACCCCCAATTTTCCTACTCTTGAAATGCACTTCTTCTCAGTGGAAAATGTCTTTCAACGTCCATGAAGTTTCAACAGTTTTGCCCACTCCAACATCCACAGATTCCATTTTAAGCTACAATACCAAGTTGAGAATATCATGTGACTGGAGAGAATGGATTGTCTTGTTGCCAAAGATAAATGCCTTGTTTGGTTTAAGAAACTTATAAATGGTGGAGTTATGGGACAGCAGAATGAAAGGGTTCTCTGTCAGTATTTCTATTAGAAATGTATACAACATGCTGCTTCAGTGATAGTCAGAATGGCAACAGCAATCTTGTATTGAAATGTGGTCCTCATCTAGACACAAGACCCTCTGGCATACCGAATTTGTTGCTTGATGTGATTGACAAGATCTGCTTTAAAAGACATCACGTTAATTGCACATCTGCCTGGATGTGTGATGCAGTGAACATGTGGTGATCTGACAGGCATAAGTAAATCTGAAATGCTGTGTTTAGAGAAAATGAGATAAGGTTTCTTATGCCTTTCTGGCACAGACAGTCCTGCAAGCATCTCCAATAGGCCAAGTTGGCTTTGATAATAGCTGGTAGATTTGTGATAAGGATGTCAATCCATTCTACAATGCATCACAATTTGAATTTCTAGCCACTGATTGTCAACGCACACTGATCAAAATGATCAAATGCATATCATCTTATTTTACTTTTATATCATCATAAGTAATTTCCTTTCCTAGAATTATAAATTTCTTCCTATGAAATCAGAATGGATGACACTACAGTATTCGGGAAACGTGATTTGGTTATTATAAATGCATCACTACACAGCTAATTTAAGGGTCAATCCACTCTTATCATTACACATCTACCATTAGACTCACATGGATGCCCTAGGAATACAGTTATCTACTTACTATTGATAGAAAAACTATGCCACAAAATCATCCCTAACCAGGAGGATAGAAAGGAAAATGCAATTGTTATCTCAAACAATGAATTTACTTTTTTTCCTTACTACCTGCATAGCAAAAGAGTTTTAATACTAAGTGTTAAGTATTTAACTAAAGCAAATAAACAAAACATCACATAGGGATGTATCAGGGTTCAACAGGATTCAGTCAGTGGCAGCTTCTAACTCTACTGCAAGCTTGTTGGTGGCTGAAATCTATCAGAGGTGATTCAAAACCAGGGGTGTCAAACTCACAATGTCACATGACATGTTGCTATGTATCGTGACTTTTTTCCCATTGCTGGCAATGGGTTGGGCGCAGTTTCAGCATGACGCATCTGGCCCGTAGGCTGGCAGTTTGACACCCCTGTTCTAACCTTTTCCTGGAATGAGTTCTGCAAGGTGCCTACATTTAGATGACTAGTTTGAATGTTAAAACATCTTCACCGTGAAGGAGCAATGTGACATTATGCAATAGTCACCCCCCTCTTCTCAAAAAAACATCTCCTCCAAGCCAACCAGATCCCCTTAAGAGAATTCAGGGTGACAGAAACTTTATAATCCCTCCTTCTCTCTAAATATTTCCCCAGCAGTATTGTTACAACCTTCATTTAAATGGACAACATATCCATTCTAAGTTATTTTATTTTACGTTCTACTATTTTTACTTGTGTTAATACTTTCAATCCTAGGATCACACAGCAAGCAGGCAGGCAGGCAGGCAATGTTTTACAATAACCAAGCTTGCTTTCTTGTGCAAATGCAGTTGCCAAATTTTTAATTGACAATGTGAATTAAATATGCATACAACCTTAACACTGAACTTCTGGTAGTTCCAAGGTAAATGGTAAATTGATTCAATTTCCTCCAAGGATGTCGCATGTTTGGAGTTACACAACATATGTAGACACAGGACTCAGGAATTTCACCAAATAGACACATCAGACTTGTGCATCCCCCAAGAAACACCTGAAAGTTTAGCTAAGGGAAGGAACTAGCTGCAAAACTATTTCATTATTTTATTTTAACTGCCCATTGCCAGCTTGAATTAAATGCAAGATTATAGTAACTGTTTATGTTTATAGTTCCTATTTCTGCACTATTAAATGTAAACTAGATAATGTTTGTGAACGTGGGGCAAACCAGAGAGAAAAGAATTCACCAAACTGAGACAGCATTTATTTTGAACTTCAGAAGCTTGAATCTGCCAACTTTAGTTTCAATCACTTCCTCACTTTTCTTGTCTTACAACTTGATTTTATTCCATTGTCTAAGTCAGATAGCAAATTTTAAAAACATGCACCATTTCTATTTTTCCGCCCAACTTACAAATTAAATATTTTCTTGATACACACTTTCCATTACTGCTGTATTTTTCAAGCAATTTTCTTTAACAAAGTGATATGTAATTTCCCCCCCAGAAAATTGAATAAGCCTTTGAAAAGTGCAACTATTGAAGAATAATTTCAGTTCAATTCATATATATTTTGGGAAGGGTGAGTTAAGTTGGGATAGATATCAAAATGAAGCAATTGTTTCCTCCCTCCCTATTTGAAATCAGTACAAACTTAATTTTGCTCAGCATTAGCTGAATATTTTAGCTACTTTAGTTTCCATTCCACGGTTAATTTGCCTTCAAAAATATTACTGGGAATATTGCCAACATATGCCTTCTTTCTCCCCTCACAAAAGTTATTAGTAGCTCAATGCAAAGGTGTCTCTCTGTTTCTAGAAGGAAATGCCCTTTAATTTTTATGAATAGAAAAATTTCTGATGTGTTGGAAGAAACTCCTAAAAGGAGAAGGTTTTACAGATTCCACCTATAAAAACTGCAGGGTGTCTGAAGATACAAGGAAGGAAAAGTTTACCCCCATGCCTCTGTTTTCCACTATTGCACTTGGAAAACACTTTCTTATGAGATTCGAATCCATCCACATTGTTAATGTATTTATGTATTTAAATACAGCCAAACAAAATATAAGTTAGAATTAATATCATGGTTTGTATTTTTCATCCCGCTGTATCTTGGCTAAGAAAGGAGTAAAGAAAGAAACAGTAACAAGATGATGTCAAAGATAATTGCATTCTGCTATTTTGAACATGAACAAACATTTCTTTCTTTCTTTCTTTCTTTCTTTCTTTCTTTCTTTCTTTCTTTCTCTTTCTTTCTTTCTTTCTTTCTTTCTCTCTCTCTTTCTTTCCTTCCTTTCTTTCTTTCTTTCTTTCTTTTTCTTTCTTTTTCTTTCTTTTTCTTTCTTTCTTTCTTTCTTTCTTTCTTTCTCTCTCTCTCTCTTTCTTCTTTTCTTTTCTTTTCTTTTCTTTTCTTTCCTTTTTTTCTTTTCTTTTTTTCTGGTGCACTTTCTTGTGAAGATAGCTTTTAGGACAAGCAACATGTCATTAGAGTAAGAGCCTCCTTGGAAGAGAAAACTAAGGATTCTGCATCTTATGTTTGCATCTGGGCAGTTAAAATACCAGCTACTCACTGTTGGAGGCAAGATCGAGTTTATTTCTTTTTCCATCCCAATACCTTCCATTTCCTCAGAAGGCAGCCTGAAGAACAATGGGCGTTAATATAAATGTGAAGCCAAGGAAAAGATTAACTGTGAAAATCTCCATGTTGGTGCCAGCAACATCAACAACCCCCTTGTTATTTAAGACACCTTCCTGACACTTTGGGTTAAGATTAAAATCACAGACAGACTGTAGGAAAGTAAATAGCTGGACCTTGGCTGATCTCTCTGGAAAGGAAAGGGAAATCAGAGAAACAGGAGTGGGTTCTACTGAATAATAGCATTTCTATTGTTTACTATGGGACTCTAGTAAAACAGTCATTCTTTCACAACACACAGCCATGGCTTGCTAAGGCAATCTCAGAAACGTGTCCTTTATAGTATTTTTTTTAAGATAAACAATATTGGACTACCAAAGAGATCTGCAAATGCTTAAGGATGTTTACATAGTCCTTATTAAGGGTACATTTTTCCAATTAAATTGCTTGCCCAAAAAATCAAAACAGACATCTCCACACAGATTCTTTTTTTCAAGCTGCATCTTTTGGTCCTATGAGACAGCACCTATGGGTGCCAAACATGTACAGATTAAGCATTTGACATTTTACATAGTGCTCTTTAGTCCAAGGAACATTTTATCATTCTATAATCATTTAGAGAAGGATGGTGCATTGAGAGCCAATAAGAAGAAAGCCAAAATCCAGGAGGGAAGGGGCAAAACTACAAGCTGTTCACAAGCTACGGGGTCCAGACCCATAATTCAGATTACTGGATAATTTATTGCATAATTAAAGACAGGATAATTACAGGTAGTCCTTGACTTACAAGCATAATTGAACCCCAAGTTACAATTATAAGTCATGCTGGTCGTTAAGCGGGTCACCATGTGACTATGCTCAATTCTGCAAACTTTATGGGGTGTTCATTAATTGAATCACTATGGTTAAATGCAGTCCTGTATACTACCCAGAGTCCTTCTTTGAGGGAGATGAATAGTCTAGAAATATGAAATATAAATAAATACCTAAAATAAATGTTGCAATTGTTTAGTAAACCCATTGTCCACAACGAGCATTTTTTTCTGCTGGAAACTGGAAGTAAATACATTTCCACCCAAAAAATAATCACAGTCATGTGAATGTAGCCCAACACAAATGGCTGGAAAAGTGAACCAGTTGCCATGTGCCCAAAATGTGATCATGACTACAGGCAAGGGGGGGTGGCCATCGGAACTTTGAATCCAGATCTTAAATTGTAAATTGAGGGGATATGTGTATACACACCCCTTTGATATACATTTCATTCATTCATTCATTCATTACAATGTACTACATTCTTAGACCAACATAAATAATGTGTCCATGTCTCCTCTGTGAGTACTTATAAAGGTAAAAGGTAAAGGTTCCCCCCCGCACATGCATGCTAGTCGTTTCCGACTCTAGGGGCCGGTGTTCATCTCCGTTTCAAAGCCAAAGAGCCAGCACTTGTCCGAGGACGTCTCCGTGGTCATGTGGCTGGCATGACTAGACGCCAAAGGTGCACGGAACTCTGTTACCTTCCCACCGTAGTGGTCCCTATTTTTCTACTTGCATTTTTACGTCCTTTCGAACTGCTAGGTTGGCAGAAGCTGGGACGAATAACAGGCGCTCACTCTGCTACGCGGCACTCGGGATTCGACCTGCCAAACTGCCGACCTTCTGATCGACAAGCTCAGCGTCCTAACCCACTGAGCCACCACGTCCCTGTGAGTACTTATAAATCTATCTTAATATTAAGTAAAATGTAAGATGAAGTTAAATTTATTTATCAAACAATCTGACTAGAATCCATGAGTGAAGTCCAAAACGAGAGATCTATTGTAGGTTATAAAGTAGTTTCTAAAATTATATAAAATGTGATATATAAAATTTCAAAAGCGTGACAGTGCCTAAAATTTAACTAAAATGTGATAATATATGATGAAAATGTGATAAAAAATTTGATAAAAAAGAAAATACCTAAACTTCTATTTGGCAGGAACTTTGCTCATCCAGGTCTGGTGGTGTTTCACGATGCTGAGCAAAACCTAGCCACATGTGCTGTGATAAAAGACAGTTTGTCTATGAACATCATCTGGGCATAGGCTGAGTCTGAATGACAGGGATATCTGCCAATCAGAGGAAGGATCAATCTGGTCCAAGAGTCTCTGTAAAAGGAGTAATGAGGAAGAACATGTTTTGTAGTTTCCACCTCTGCAGAATCACAGGGGCAAAGCCTTTCTGGAAATAGTATATTTTTATATTTGTCATCCAGTACAGGAGAGGGGAGAGCGTGGCATCAGTCAAGACAGAAAGCTGTTTTGGCTTGTCCAGGTTTCTAACTGTGTGGGGTAACTGGCAGCAGTGACAATATATCTGTTGTGTGTTGATAAGAAGAAGGCTGGGGCCTTTCCTAGATTTGCCTAGGGATACTCCTGTATCCTTTATCCCTTGTTTTAGGGTTTGTTTTGCCTGATCATGTTACATCTTAAGAACCATAGAGTGAAAGAAGCTCAGGTTAAGAAATTTAGATTCAATGGTCTTAATCCAGGTAGATTGAAAATTGTCCCAGAGAATGAACGGCACTAGGCCTTGGGGATAAAAGTTAAGCTTTAATCAAAGATTTATGGAAGCAAGACAGACTCTTGTCTCGACTTTTATCATGGCTGTCTCCAGCTGCAGATGTGCGTTTGAGCACGGTGAGGTATCTAGAGAGCTGCTCTAAAGAATTTGGATTGTATCCTCTCCAAGCTAATAAAACAAGAAGCTGGAGGGCCCACCAAAGTCTCACTGAGGGACTGGGCTGGTTTCTTAGCCTGCTTAACAATCTTTATCTTTAGTCTCTTCAAATAACATCCTTTCCATTTCTTTCCATTTTTTCCTTGTCCCTTCTCACACAATTTTTCAAAGCCTCTTTTTTAAATTCAATATAAGAAAATTCTCCAGGTCATTTCTTTTTGGTTTGTTAATTTATGTTCTTTTTAATTATAATTAATTAAATTTAATTATCGGCTAGTTCCTTTTTGTATGTCCAGTGTAGCAACTTTTTTTTATATCTGTCTTCATTCTTAAATCCAATTTTAGATCAGTCTCAAGCTGGTCTACTAAAAATCTATGGAGATTGTCAGTCATCCAAATCATGGTTGTCCCAAAGGTGTTTTTTTTTCCCCCAAAAGGCAACTGGACTTTCTTGTTTTGCTAGAAGACAAAAAGGTCTTGTCTGCTAAAACTTCTTCTTCCATAAAATCTTTTGAACACAGTCTGTCTGTAGAGGCAGACATTCTTAAAATTAACCTATTGATCCATTATTCAAAAATATCTTTTAGTATATCCCTTGTTAAAATATGTTGATCCATTCTGTATTAGACAGTTAAATTTAAGTGTTCCTCTCCTTTAATTGTAATCTTTAGTTCTTTTTAATTCCCTATAGTGTCCAACCTTCAAAATCTTACCAACTTTTTAAAAAAAGAATTCTAACCAAAGCATTTTCCAATGGAAAGGATTCTTGTCCAGAGAGGAATTATGAAGAGCTATAGTATCTTCCAACCCATTTCTACAAAAGGTAGATTCAAAAGTGAATGAGGTTAATCTTCTTCTCACAAAGCCCCACTTGACACTCCACAGCCATTTTGTCATGCAGCAAGGACCCAGGTGTATTCTCAGACATCATCAAAGCAGATGAAACAAGCTGCTCACTGACACACAAGGTAGCAAATCTAGCACTTGCCTAAAGCCCTACCTTGACCTTTTCTAAACCAATTTTTAGGTAATGTGGGAGGCAGCCCAGCCCAGTGATTTGCATATGAAACAAGGAGGAGTTTTAAGAATCTTCTCCTAAACCACTGCCCTGATATTTTCCCAGCATTTCTGCTGGCAAGACCCAAATTGTCTTCCCAGACCTCTCCATAGAGGTTGGAGCACACTGCTCTCATTTGCATATCCCCCAAAGAACCCTGATCAGTCTTCTCCCAAAGCCCCATTTGGCAATTCCTGGGCCAACCAGCCTAGCTTTGATTTAAACTGAAAATTTTAATGAATTGGGCAGGTGTTCTATTGAGTTTGTGACTAAATTCAGCCTTCTTTGAGATTCAGATTTATTATTATTATTCAGTTGTATTTTCCATTTCTTTGCCCCCAAGAGAGAATCATCCCTCTCTCTTGCCTGTCCCCTCATAGCCTTTTGTTCAGAAAAGGTTTAAAACAGCCTTGAGGACTCAACCAAGCAAGAGTCACGTCTTGCTCTTCCCAAAAGTAGCTGAACTGGTAGAACATCATCTCACATTAAATTTCACATCCTGTTTTTCAGGGGTATAAAAAGGTCATGGCATCCAATAGTAATCAGAAACAGTGTTTCAATATACAAAAACAACAAGCCTAGAATTAGAAACCTCCTGGTGAACTTAATAAGGAGGAAGCCATATTGCTCAACCTTTCATGTGAACCCTCACTTGCAGAACAGATTGACCCTTATTCCCTTACTATACATAACCTTTATGGATAACTACACACTCCTTTTTTTCTAAACATGTGGCTTCCCCCACTGAATTACTCTAATAGATAAGGTCCACCTTTAATTTTCTGCTTCCCCACTTCTCCAGACATTATTTCAAGCCACAGTGACCTCCAGCATCATTGATAATCCTTTCAGGTACTGCAAGACTTTGGAACAGAGAACAAGAGAAAGTAATATACTTATTTAGAAAATAATGATTACTGGATGAATTTTCTTCCAAAGTTTTCATGCTAATAACTTCCCAGGATTCCTTCTGGCAAGACATGTGCATTTCCCCAGATATCTCTGCAGGAGGCAGAACTTGTAGCCCATTTGCATATGGAGGAAGGAAGAGGGCCATGTATTTCTCCCAGAGCCCCCTTTGATAAACCTAGTAAAAACCAGCTTTTAGTCAATTTGAACTGAAGATTTTTGACTGGGGATATAGCAGGTTTCCATTTGACTTTGTGACCTGATGGCAAACTAGTTTGTTTCAATCTGCTTTCAGATTTCTTAAAGCAGCAGCAACAAAAATAATTGTCTGTAGGCAATGAAGCATTAATCACTAAAACACTTGGAAAGCCAGATTCAAAGAGAATAATAAGAAAAACAGTCGCAACTGTGCAATTAAAATCCATTTTTGGTGTGTGCATCAATATTTTATGTATATATAGAGAGGGGGAGGATTTTGACCCACTTATGGACATCTTCTTAACTTTTTTGACCCTTCCCCCCTTTAGATTTTGGAAGAATGAAACGAACATGTTAGCCATGCTCCTTTTGGAACAAATATATCAAATGTTTGGGACCTGAATTTATTTTAACCATTAAACTGATGGTGATTTTTACCAGCTGTTTCTTTAACTAATAACTAATAGACACAATACTCAAGAATCTCTTAGTGGATGAATCAGGCCTGATGTTGCCTTTTTTTTTGAGAAATGCTTCCATTACAGCCAAAAGTAGACCACAGACCTAATTGCAACTCCATTCTCAAATACATTAAAGAAAACTTTTTTCAGATTTGCCTAACATTACACATGTCCTATCCCATTTTCAAGAAATGAAGTAATAAGCATTGTGTTTGTTGGTAGCTGGTTCTTTGCAGGCAATAAGCAAGACAGAAGGTTACAAACAGGAACATGCTTTATTCAGGCAAACAGGAACAGAACTGAAACAGAGGCTGCTGCGCAGCTACCTATAAGGTTGGCCACTAGGCGGCGGCCAATAGGTTTAAAGGAACCCATTCCCGCCCAAAATCATCCAATGAACTTCTTGGAGACAGCAAGTCTGGCTTAGTCAGTGACTGTTACACAGACACACCACTGAACAACCTTAAGCAGCATTCAAACAGACACATGAATCACTTCAAGTAAAAATCCCAATACATTACAGTGTTCATTTGAAAATAGAAGAACAAAAAATTTAGAATCTTCTCCCAAACTTCCATCTGGCATTTTCTAGTCACCCTTTCAGATAAATGTGGCAAGAGTTACAGCTACCCAAGTATTCAGTTTCTACTAGAAAGAAACTAAAGCCTTAACCAACAAAGGAAACAGTCGATGTTTCAGAGTAGTCTGATATGAGTTCTCCTTATACTTCCCAAACCAACAAGGAAAATAAAGATTTGCAGGTGATACAGTGTTAACTAGTTATATTTACATCAAGGAAGAAAGATGTCTTCAATCAAATTTCAGCGACCAGTTCCCTTGCCAGCAATTTCTAAAAGGTGCAGAAAAAACCACTTATTTGCATACTGAAGAAAAAATGTGGTTCAGCCCCATTTGTGAGACTTGAATCCATTTAAACTGAAGATTTGGAGTTGAAGAGGACAAATTTCCATTGTATTTGAGGATTTGGTGCCAAACCATCTTGATTCAGGGGTTTTTGGTGTTTAGAGAGCACCAAGGATCCCTCATTTTAACCCTGAGCTACAAATATTCTCCTTTGTTGGCAACTTGATTCATTCTGTCTTGAGATTTATTTTTAAAAAGTATTTGTTCATAAGCTGTAATTGCTGGATCTGTTTCAAATTTTGGCAGAATGGGATGAAAATAAGCCATGCCTCCCTTTCCCAAAAGCAACTAGATTCCAACCTCTTTGAAATTCAGCTGTCAAGCAAGATTAGTCCACAGCTGTCAAAATGTCTTTCAGCTGCAAGTTTTGTGGAATCAAATGGATATTATAGCTGTGTCCTCCATTTTCAGGACAGAATAAGTGAATATTTGTCTCACTTCAGCAGTGGATCTTCTGCATAGCAGCATAAAAGGGCCTCATCGGTGAGCCACAGCTAACTGTCCCTTCCCCAAATTAAAAACTCCTTAAAACATAAGCTTTTCAATTTTATTTTTGACTGGAATGCCAGATTTGAGATGACCCTTACAAGTGATGATGATTTTCCTTTGTAGTTCCCCAATTTTGGCCCTGGTTACTTGTTTTTCTCCACAAAGATGTGCTGACACAAGCATGAAGGTAGTTCTGGATAGGATCTCCTCATCAATGCAAAATTTTCTTTGATCAGGGCTGTTGCTTATTATTAAGGGTAAAGGTAAAGTTTCCCCCGCACATGCATGCTAGTCGTTTCCGACTCTAGGGGCCGGTGCTCATCTCTGTTTCAAAGCCAAAGAGCCAGCGCTTGTCTTAGGACGTCTCCGTGGTCATGTGGCCGGCATGACTAGACGCCAAAGGCGCACAGAACGCTGTTACCTTCCCACCGTAGTGGTCCCTATTTTTCTACTTGCATTTTTACATGCTTTCAAACTGCTAGGTTGGCTGAAGCTGGGATGAGTAACAGGCGCTCACTCTGTTACACGGCACTCGGGATTCGACCCACCAAACTGCTGACCTTCTGATCGACAAGCTCAGTGTCCTATCCCACTGAGCCACCGCATCCCTTAGTTGCTTATTATTACTACTCTATATTTGCTAATTAGCAGAGGACAGTGGTACGATGCCGCAGAGAGCAGGCCATTAATAGTTGGCACTGAATGAATAGAAGACATAGCTTTCCTACTTTCTTTCTATAAAAAAATATTGTAGGCTACCACCTGTGTTAACAAACCAGATATTCATCATCCAAGAATATGCATCTCCCCCAGTCTTGCAGAATTTAAAAATAATCTGACTTTGACTTAAGAATAAGTGGTGGGCTCATCAGCCTTATACACCCATTTACCATACACTAAGAGATTGTTGGAATTCTCACTTGTGCTGGGAGGATTAACATGGAAATGCATCTTTCATTAGTACAAGAGAAAGGGAAAAAAAATCTGGTTTGTGGCCACATTAAAGAAACTGAGAGACATGCTGTGCATCTGTAAAATGTCAGCTCTCACTTTTGTGCATGGAAAAACTTGCATGTGATTGTGCCCAATCACAATCACTACATTTGCACATGTCTGCAGTATGCCATCAAACATGCACAAAATTGCACTTCTTTACCATATATATCCTGCCTTTATTATTTTTTACAAATAACTCAAGGAAGCAAACATATGCAATACACTTTCCTTCCTTTGTGAGCTGGGATGGGCTAAGAGAGTGACTGGTTCAAAAGCAGGACTTGAACTCATGGCCTCCCACTTTCTAGCCTGCTGTCTTAACCACTAGACCAAACTGGGTCTCTTGCTTATATAAATAAAAGAATAGGTAAAAGAATACATAAAATAAAGTAACACTTAAGTGGTATAAAAATTGAGCAAATTACTAATATCCTATGGAAGGAAGAGAGAATTTTGTTTTTGTTAACCTAAATCATTTTTATTCCACCCTGGAATTAGAAAAGAACACTTTCATTTGACTAGATAAAGCAGTATTGAACTTAAGTGGTAAGGTGACTGCCACTAGAATCCAGATCCAGGTCAATACACTTCAGCTCTTAAATTGTGTGCTAACTTTCCATTTGCCCGGAAAGTTTCAGACTTTTCAGTGATATTCTTTTACAGCACTTGCAAACTGGTGCTTAAATTAACGCAGTTTGTTATGTGATTTTCATATTGAAACTCTGTATTGTGAGTAGGATAAGAGCCAAATGTATTATAAACATGGCAGATAGAAAGCAATTTAACTGTCAAGTTTGGGAAATGGTAAGTAACATATTCTTGATGAGTGCCATTATCAGGATGACAATATTATGTGTGAGGAGATGCCACAATAGGAAATTCTCACTAATGGCAAGAATAGATGTAGAATTCCTGATAGGCATTAAATGATTTAGTGGGAACTGAGAGAATTTGACCAAATGAATATTGGAGCAACCATCTAACACAAATATGAAGAACAACAGGGAGATAACGTGATGTCCAAGCTGTGATCCATTGTGCCTACAAAATGAATAGCTGCCAAATTTCATAAAGATCACAATATTACACTTAGTCACAGCTGAATAAAATCTCAAAATGTTGCACCATTTCATCCATATATGCAATAGTTTCCTATACACCCAGGAAATGTATTGCAACACTATTCTGTGAACCTGTGTGCTATTTTTTTCTTTTATATCACTTAGTTGTATCTTTCATCATGAAAGAACTTAAAATAGTCAAGCATATGCATGATTACATACCCCAACATCTCCACTAGGTAACAGCTTTAAAAGTGAAACCCTAAAGATTCAACTATTCTAGGACTGGATAGCCACCATATAAGAGTCATTAAAAAGCTACAAAGTGATTAGATACTGCATTGAACTAATTATTAACCCCTTTTCAAACCCACATAGCAACTGCACAACTTAATCACTATGGTTGTTGCTTTTCTGTAGAACCTTATCTTTTCCAGATAAATGTATTAGTAGTTTTTCTGATCTTTGCTTAGTAGAATCATAACTCCAGTACTTCTTTCTTCTGAAAATCTTATCTGTTTCCACCAAGCTATAAGGAGAAGTTGAATTGATGTGGTTCTAAATATTGATATTCATATCTATTGAACTACTAAGACTTGCGATATGTTTCGGAACATGATGTTTTAAGTAAATATGCAATGAATTGATAATTGAAAAATATGCCAGAAACACAATGTGTGTATATATGCAAATCTATCAATTGCTTCATCCAAAGGGTGGAAGAAGAGATATATGGATTCTTCCTATATCTTATACCTCATCCTCTTTTCTTATAGCTCCCTACCAAATGGTTGCAGTTAGTGCCAAATGGCTGAAAACCTTTACAAATACCACCCAGCTATTTATGTCATTATAATTTAAGAGTGAAAAATAGGACATGTGATTCCATTGAAGTCTTCAGTGCTTAACTTATAACAAACTGAAGAGACTATGGTGCTGGGCCTAGTTACTTTATGTATAATGTCTACATCCACTCATTCATATACAGATGGCTTACAAGGCTTAAAAGCAACAATATAAGCAAATATAAATATAAGCAAATTAAAGCAAGAATAGAAATAGTCATGTAATTGACAACTCAAACATAACCTGGAGACAGCCAGGTCTTCAAGGTTGTCTCAAAGGATAGGAAGTTCAAGTTTACATAGGACTCAGGAAGAATGTTGTTACAGAGGACAGACGTGGTGACAGAGAAAACATATCTCATGGGTCCCACAGGATGACATTGTTTCATGGGTAGGACACGGAGTATGCTATCTCTGTTGGGTTTTATTGGATTATTAGATATACAATTGTATAATTAGATATACAATTGTATTATTAGATATACAATTGTATAATAATCCAAAGTAATACAGTCTCTGATATTGAGGGCTTCATTATCCAGCATAATCAGAAGGGCCATTGGTTGCTCCACAACTAACTTCAATGTTATTTTGATCACTAACACTCTGTGTTAGGTTGTTGTTATTACAATCTCCAAAATATCATATAGTAGCTTTATCATTTACTGTTTAATACTTTATACCACACGAGGGATGCGGTGGCTCAGTGGGTTAGGACGCTGAGCTTGTCAATCAGATGGTCGGCAGTTTTGGCGGGTCGAATCCTAAGTGCTGCATAACAGAGTGAGTGCCCAGTTACTTGTCCCAGTTCGAAAGCACATAAAAATGCAAGTAGAAAAATAGGGACCACTACGGTGGGAAGGTAACAGCATACCATGCGCCTTTGGCATCTAGTCATGCCAGCCACATGACCACGGAGACGTCCTCAGACAAACGCTGGCTTTTCGGCTTTGAAACAGAGATGAGCACCGGCCCCTAGAGTTGGAAACGACTAGCACGCATGTGCGGGGGAACCTTTACCTTTACCTTACTTTACACCAGATTGGGATCTCTTATAATTACTGTCATATCATTCATGCTATGACAGGTTACAACTACCAGTCCCGTCAGGTTGACCAGAGGGAGTTATTATAGGCCACATCTATTAAAGAAGATTGTTTGATGGAGCCCAGAAAAAGAAAATTTTCTGCTGTGTTGCTTGCCCTTAGGCCCCAGAGTTTAGATTTTACTGGCCTTCTGGAAAATGTTGACAATATGGCTCTGCCACCATATTTGGAGACTTGGTCAAGCTATGAAATCTGCTAGATGGCTATACTAGTTCTAATGTTTGGCTTGTAAATGCCGCTGGTTATATTTTTATGGATTATCCTCTGGTTTTTTATCTGGATTCATAGTTTATTTATTTTTATTATATTTTCTTTTGGTTTTCAATTTTATGAGTCATCAGAGCCACATAAGAGATGGATGGCTATATAAATTGAATGAATGAATGAATGAATGAATGAATGAATGAATGAATGAATGAATGAATGAATTGCTCTTATTTCCTACTGAAGATCCAGAGCCTTTTTTGCCTGAATTACCTGTTACAGTTAGTTTAAAAAATGTAGAACTTTAACTCACCAGAAAAAGACTAGGACTCCGCTAGCCATAGAATGCAATAGCTCTGCTTAAGCCTAGAAGAAGAAAATGCCAAACAAGACATTTATTTGTAAAGCAGCAAATTAGTTGGCTTCTTTCACATATAAACAAAGGAGCAGTAAAAGAAACATGACGGAGATCCTGAAGGCAGAAGGTACGTAATATCTTCTAATATCATCCTTTGTAATGATAGTCAAGGAATCAGTGGGTCTATGTCAATACTTAAATTTGTTTCTAAATTTATTTCTAAATCTGTTGAGGGGATATCCTAGTAATAAAAATGTATAAGAACTAAAGTACAGTAAGTAACATTTTTGCTTGTTGTCTAATGGTCCACAGGAGACTCTGAAGAATAACAAAATTAATTTGTTATTAATTTTGTGTGACATTAGGAGAAAAAGTCATAGTGTTCATTCACATCTTTTGTACAATATATTTTCCACATAATTCCTAATTAGCATAATATTATTTCTAAATGACATATGCTTCATTCAGCCAAAAAGAATCTTGTTTTTGCTTTTACCCCTTTGTTCATTTCATATTGGAGCATGTTAATACAAAGTTTATATTGGCTAAAAATTAAATTTTGGTTCATTCTTTGAATAATTATTCATTTCCAGTCCATTGGACTGGACAAAATAAATCCAGTACTGAGTTCAAACATTGTTTCATTTATGCATACTTTTATTTAAATGAGGAATTGAATAAGGAGGACAACCAGTTTGGAAAATATTTGAGTGGAGACATAATTTCATAGCTCTAATGAATGAAGGATCGGGGAAAGCAAAGACAAAAAGAATAAATTTTATCTTATTTGGATGGAGAAGGCACCAGGCAACCATTTTCTCTATTCTATTCTATTCTATTCTATTCTATTCTATTCTATTCTATTCTATTCTATTCTATTCTATTCTATTCTATTCTATTCTATTCTATTCTATTCTGTTATTTAGGAGTGTTGCTGAGGTAAACAGAAGCTTCCTGTAAAAACTATAAAATTACAGTCATTTATCACTAAATGACTGTATCACATTTCTGAAACAAATGGCAGAAGGTGATTTAGACAGAAAGCAGATGATCACAGAAAAAAGCAATCGTCCACATGCATTCTCAAACCATTTTACAAGATAAACAGATATTATCTACTCTCAGAGAGATTTTAGCTTTTGACATATACAGATTGGTTTGAGCTAGTGCAATGATCCAGGTGGTGTCCTATTTATTCTAATCTGTATACTTTGCTTTCTGAAGTAAAGTTTTGCCATTCCTTCGCAGATGTCTTTATATCTTTGTTTTCCAGACCATTAAAGTGTTCAAAGTCTTACAGAGAATCAATTAGAAATCAAGAATCATTCCTTCAAGCAAGGGCAAGCAACCATTTTGTGGAAAAGAATTTTTCAATAAAACAAATTTTCTATGCATATCAGTGGCTAAACATGCATAATTTACTTTTTTAAAAAAAAAATCATGCTGCTTTTATGTATGTGTTTGTATGAGTACTTTTTGGTAATTTGATAAATAATGTTCTGGGGCATTAAAGAAAGGAAGCAACACATGGCCTGTGGCTTGCCCATGCTTTTTCACAGGTGCCATTTGCAAATATGTAACTAGGAATCCAATTTTGCATTTACAATTTCCTATTCTAAATAACATACATGTTAGAGACTTATTCAGATGAGTGGATTAAAGCCAGACCATTGGAGTTTAGACTTTAATTATTGTTAATTATTTTGTTTTTGTATTGTGATTTTAATTGTAGATCATACTGAGCTTTTAGAAAAACATTACACAAATGGTATAGATAAATTGGAAAAATAAAACCACTGTTAAATATTTTTAAGAACCATTCATTTAAGTAGGAAACATTTAGGAATGTTCATTTGGAACCAAATTGGTTAACAATTGACAAGAAACAGGGTATTTCGGGTAATAGGCTTCTAAATATATGGATATGTGTGCATTCTAAAGGAAAGAAGAAAGAAAAACAAAAGGCTTTTGAAAGAAACAATTGATTTTGGCAATAGAGTTATATATATCCTTCAGAATTTTCTACTGCAGTAAAACTCCACCTGCTTAATTTGGTCTACTAACCTACCAGCAAAGTGGTTGTACATTTCAAAAGGTAGCAAGATCTATTTAAAAGCAAAGTAATGAGAATGAGAATGAAGCAAAGGACAGGAGTTCCAAGAAAGATGAGACAAATTGACACAGAAGCTGGGGTAATATTGGTGCTCAGACTGTGAAAAACACTCATGTTTTAGAAGCTGGTTCCGTGTACTTGAACCCATCAGAAAATAGAAAAAACAATTAACAATTGTATAGAAAAAGACTCTTTGTGGGAGGGAGGGGGGGAGGGGAGAGAAACCTATTTGAGATTTACATGTCTGATCCTGCAACTGAGAGCTGTCAGGTCAAAAGTTGAAATTCTAGGAATCAGATGTTGGTAAAGAACAGCAAGAGTCTACAACAATATTTTTCTGCAAACCAGCAAATGACTGAGGGGTCTGGATAAAAAAATAATAATAACATTTTTTTCAGGGAGAAATTAATTGGCAAAGTTAATTGTTAGAATGTGCTGCTCACCCTGCAACATTGGTTCACATCCAATATTTGTATGCCTTAGTGCTTCTCAGCCTTAGCTACTTTAAGATGTGTGGAAACTGGGTGGAGAATTCCGGGAGCTGATGTCCACACATCTAAAATTTGCTGAGGCTGAGAAACACTGCTCTAATATTTAGCTAAGCATGGTTATTTTTTCCCCACCTACTACTAGGTCTCAGGTAAGTCTCAGATATATTTGTGTAATGCTGCACCCAGCCAGATGGAAGCATCCAGAAACATCCTTTAAAATACAATGAGGCAAAGTTTCCATCAATTCAGGTTTGGCTCCAGATGGTTTCATGGACACATCTCTATTGTTCTCCAGGCAGTGTTAGGGAAGCAATTTTGGGTATATTTTGTGGCTTTGTTTTGTTTTTGCTTCCACTCTAACCTATCATCCTGTTCTCCCCCTCAGATCCTAACCCAGGGGTATCAAACTGCTGGCCTGCAGGCCGGATGTGACATGAGGAAACTGCACTCACCCCATTGCTGGTAATGGGGGAAAAGCTCCGATAGTTGTGCAACGTCACATGATGTCACAAGTTTGACATGTCTGTCCTAACCCAATTTAACATTTAACCCAGACAACCTTGGTCTGGGCTGCTGGAATACATCCCTAAAGAATTGTCTCAGGAAATAGGAAGATAGTTTGCTCTAGGAATATTCATGATAAAATAGATTAAAGCTTTTAGAAAACAAGAGAATGAGATGGAAGGAGATAACTTTCTGTTGTCTTAAGAGAATGCAGCAAGAGTGTTACGTCCATAATGGTCCTGGCTTTCCCCCACACCAACACAGGAAAGAAATACACAGGAAACCGGGAAACAGGAACAAAATTTTAACAGATGCTGAAAACGCAAACAAAGTTAGCACTGGGAGTGGTTTGCTCCCAGTGCTCTAAGTACCCTGCCCCTGCAGCTCCACCCAGCTCCACCCCTCTGTTCCCAACAGACCAGCATCCTGGCAGTTAGGCATAAATCCCTCCCCCCTCCCTAGTTACAGCCTTTAATTGTTCTCTGCTGTCCGCACAATTCTCTATCCCACCATCAGGTCAGCCATCCGGTAGGTTCCCTCTCACCACCGGGGAGAACAGCCGATTGGGAGGGGAAGGGAGGTTCAGCTTCAAACACCCCAGCTGATTGGTGGGGCTCCCAGGTGGCTGGCGGGGTCAGCTCCGGCATCCCGACCTCCAGCTGAGCAGCGGAGCAACACGTGGCTGGCAGGTCAGGCGGCGGCAAAGCAGACGGTTGGTGGGCCACGTCAGAAGGCATCCCCCCACCCAGCTGATTGTTGAGCCTGGGGCTTGACAAAAATTGAATGAACTTCTAAAGAAGATACACTCCTATGTCTTTGTAGCTCAAAAATGGCATGGAGAATAAAAGTACAATACATTTTGGAAATGCAGGAAGCTTTTTTTTAAAATAATAATAATAATACTAAAGAAAATATTAACTCATCAATACTTCATGGTCTTCTAAAAAAGAATTTAGCAAGGAATCACTTGTGGACATAAAGACCTTCTAATATACCAGAGGATATTGAAGCAAAACTAAGATGTTGAAATTTATGCTCAAGTGTATAATATGTCTCCCAAGCAAAAGTGGGGGAAAAAACACAAAAAAAAAACCCTCTGGACAGTAGTAAAGGTATAAGGTAGCCTCTTATATAATTTACCAGTGACAAGAGGCTGAAAAGGAAAAAGTTGAGAAACAAAATGGCTTCCTGTAGACGTTAATTCTGAACCATATAAAATGTCAATACAGTTTCAGCAGGGAAGAGCTTAAAGTAATAGAAAATAGAGCTATGCTCCCTATTCCTCCTGGTTTTGCTGGTGGGGGTGAGGGAGCCACTATGACCTGCACTGTTTTACGTGAAGAACCTGCTGCTCCCAACTTTGAGTTTTCCTTAAATTGTAGTTGAAAATATAACAGCAAGATCTGAGATAGTTTCTCATTACCAAACTCTGCATGGTATTGAGCCGAAACTCAGGACTGAAAAAGAGTGATTTTGATGAATGGAAAATGTGATTTAGTTCTGATTTCATGGAACTCTGGAAAAAATAATGGATTTCATAAATTATGATGACCATAAAGCATGACTGGTGAGATATTCTTTTTGTTGAGGGCTTCCATTCTATCATAGAGCATTGCTTTTACACATGAATGTAGAAAAGTTTCTTAAGAAGCAACTAAGAGAAGATGGAAGCACATTTCAGAATTTTTTTTATTCCACGTATGACTGTATTGCACAGAAAACCAAGTTCAGAGAAAGTTCTAAAGGAAAAGTCAACTTCGTGTCAGATATTCAATCCTACTCCCCAGAAGTCCTAAAGATTTGGCCTTTCTGAGATTAGGAGATAGTGAAAGGAAGTATGGTAGTGACTGAGCAGTGGACAACACTAGGAAAGTATTGGAAAAGATCCAAAATAGTAAAGAGATTTAGACTATTTTCAGTGCTGATCTGAATTCATTGCCACCCTTTGCTGAAGCAATCCATCTTGAATTGTATTAAATTAAAACCATGCTTTGGATTTATCTTTTTTTTAAAGAGTTAGAGACAAATACAGAGATTGAATCAAATAGATTCTAATCACATGCATGACATGGATTAGAAATAGACTACATCATTACTTTGTAAGAGATATTAAATATGCATAGCATCAGTTCAATTAAGTTATTAATAATCTTATATCATTTAAAGTGTTATTCATTTAGCTTTATTACATAAATGTGGTATTTATTAATTACTGCATTATAAACAAATTGCTATTTATTAAAAATTAGTCACACTAATGCAACCCTAATAGTACCAAAGCTTCTTTGGCCATTGGATAAGATCCTCCCAAATACAGTGATCCCCAAACTAGTCCTTGTCTTATGACCACAACTGAGCCCAACATTTCTATTGCTAAATGAGACATTTGTTAAATGAATTTTGCCATATTTTATTACTTTTCTTGCCACATTTGTTAAGTGAATCACTGTTAACTTAGTTGCTAAGTGAATCTGGTTTTTCCATTGATTTTGCTTGTCAAAAGGTCATAAAAGGTGATCACATGACCCCAGGACACTGCAACCATCGTAAATACGAGTCAGTTGCCAAGCCTTTGAATTCTGATCACATAGCCATAGGAATGGTGCAACGGTCATAATTGTGAAAAATTGTCATGTCACTTTGTTCAGTGCTGTTGTAACTTTGAACAGTCGCTAAATGATCTGTTGTAAGTTGAGGACCACCTATAGCATGGGCGTCAAACTCGCCACATCATGTGACATGTCACAACGTGTTGGGACTCTTTTTGCATTGCCAGCAATGGGATGGGCACAGCTTTGGTATGAGGAAACTGGCCCATGGGCCAGCAGTTTAACACCCCTGCAGTATATTAATATATTAGAATGGAATACTTTATATTATATTGTACATATCATAAACTACCAAATATCTCAGATCAAAACAAATAATGAAAAAGACATATTGACTCAATACAAGACAAACCAAACAGAACTGGTAGCAGAAATGGAATGCTCTCCTCATAGAAATATTTACTTTGCTCCAGCTGCGAAGAGAAATTGTTCTAAACAGACATGCATATATGAGCAGACACACACACCGATAAATTTCACTGCTATAATTTATTTCCTTGCATTATGAAGTTAGAAATAAACTGCTAAGAAAACTGTGTATAAGAATCCCATAGGCTATGAAAACTATCCAACAGGGTTATTTAACAATTGAACAACTATAATGTTCCTTTATTTATTAATTTGATTGCGCTGCTGGATGAGATTCCCCTTCTGTGAAAACTTTGCTCCTAAAGCAGGGATGAATGGAATGGAATAAAGCTATTTAGGCCCAAGCTAATACTGTAAGGCTTGTTTCAGAGTAGGCATCTGCTGAGTTAACAGTATGATGTATGGTAGCAAAAAAGTTACCACAACTACTTATAGCCATAAGGTAGAACCTGATCTAGTGTGACACATATTTCCCTCAGTAGAAATATTTTCCAGGAAGCTGTCAAAATCAGCAAAATAAATTCCAGGGGGGGGTTCATTCCTTGCCAACTGAATACTGCAATCTAAACTTCGTATTAAAGATGAAGTGCTACAAATAATGATCTTAAAAGTAAGCAGTTCATGAAAGATAGGACATGTAGTACATTCTTGAACATACCATAGAACATGGCAGCCTTGTGAAATAATCCAGACAAAAGGCACGAGCAAGAATACTAACTCTGACTTTGTTGTAAGATTACATTAACAGAACCTTGCAAGTTTGAAAGTACAACTCTCCTGTTTTACATTTATAGTCCAAGAAACTAGGAAAGGTCCCCTTCTGAGACATTTGCCAAGCCCCCATGGCTTCTTGGGCTCAGCTGCCTCTTATCTGACCATTGTCTGCAGCTCTTCCTCCTCTCTCCCAAGGTCATTTACACATACCATGACAGACAATTAAACTATAATTATTGTTTTAAAAGAAACAATGGAAAATAGACAAATAAAGAAGGATACAATAAATTGTTAGTTATTGATATTATAAAGCAGGGGTGTCAAACTGCCAGCCCACAGGCCGAACGCATCATCAGGAAACCGCACCCACCCCATTGCCGGCAATGGAGAAAAAGCTCAAATATGTTGCACGATGTCACATGACGTCACGAGTTTGACATGTCTGTTATAAAGTGACTAAAATTTGCTTCAGCCAAAATAATTTGAGCAGCTACTTATTTCAATGAAGTAAAGCAGGGGTCTTCAAACTTGGCCCTTTTATGACTTGTGGACTTCAACTCCCAGAATTCCTCAGCCAGCGTGCCTGGCTGAGGAATTCTGGGAGCTGAAGTCCACAAGTCATAAAAGGGCCAAGTTTGAAGACCCCCAAAGTAAAGAGTCATCTTGACAAAGTTCTAGTGCTGCAAGAAAAAGTGGGAGCCAATCCTGCCCAATCTGGAAGCTCTTCTCCATGTGGGAGGGGACATGAGCTTAAGCAGCCTTGGCCTTGTGAATTTAATTAATAAAATCAAGAAACAAATGCACAACAGAGAAGCCTGCAGGATGTGGTAAAAATGTCAATATGGTGGTTTCAACAGGGAGATTAAAACTCTGCCAATTTTTTACATTCCTCTTACACATGGCACACATAAAAACCAAGTAAAAGTTTGATTTCAACATTGTGGCCATCATCTTGACCACACCCTGGGGACAACCCTATGCATACTGAGAACAATCTCACAGCATTTCTTGAAATCACTCAGCCTGGAAACACTTCAGCCAGGAGTTGATGTGGAAGCAAATGGACAAAGTACTGCTATAATCTCATCTGCCCTAGGATGTACTGGACAAAAACCTACTGACCTAAAGACCAGAGGACTGCTCATTAACATGATAATGAAACAAGCCCATAATGTCTTCTAGATCATGGCCATATTCAACTAAATGCAGAAAACATTTTGTCAGTGGTTTGATAAATGCTAATGCATTGTCCATTTCTGTAGTCACTGATTAGATTAGCCATCTAATAGTCTCAAGCTTGCTCTTACACTCTTCCATTGTTTTTCCTCATAAGATAGCTATTAGCTTCACAAAATCAACTATGTGGACTTTTATGAATAGAATAATCAAAGCAGCTGCATCTTTGCTAGGCTTATTGACTAAGTGGCTGTGTCCATGGGAGTTCCAGGCGACTTCTTCCAATCATTTTCAAAGCAAGGCTAGGTAGCTAACAATCCATCTTCTGTTATTTTCTGAAGTGTTTCCTCAGCACAACTCTATGCAGCAAGCTGAGTTGAGGGAGGGAGTAACTGGAGCAAGGTCACTTGACTGAGACTTTCTTGCCTGTGGATGGACTTGAATCTAGGCTTCTCTAGCTCCAGTTAGAAGGGATGCAGTGGCTCAGTGGGTTAGGATGCTGAGCTTGTTGACCAGATGGTCGGCAGTTTGGCAGGTCGAATCCCGAGTGCTGCGTAACAGAGTGAGCACCTGTTACTCGTCCCAGCTTCTGCCAACCTAGCAGTTCGAAAGCACATAAAAATGCAAGTAGAAAAATAGGGACCACTACGGTGGGAAGGTAACAGCGTTCCGTGCGCCTTTGGCGTCTAGTCATGCCGGCCACATGACCACGGAGACGTCCTCGGACAAGCGCTGGCTCTTCGGCTTTGAAACGGAGATGAGCACCACCCCCTGGAGTCGGAAACGACTAGCACGCATGTGCGGGGAAACCTTTACTTTTACCTTTAGCCCCAGTTAAGATCCTTAAACAAAACATCATCTATCTTACACCACACCCTCATTTACACCATCATTTACCTCCCTGCAGACACTATGTTTACCAGCACAGTTTCTCTAGTTTCTATATAAAATCATTCAAAAGAAAAAATAAATGTAATGTAAATATGTTATTCACACTGAGAATTATATTTGTAGGTTGGCCAAATTGCAGCCAGAAGCTATAGGCAGCCCCAACTTTTCAAAGTCATGAGAGCTCCCTCCCCATTTTTAAAAATAAAATAGCAATAGCAATAGCATTTAAATTTATATACTGGCCAGTAAGTTTTTGAGTTGATGTTTTAAGGTTCCCACAGACTTTGGGCTCCTTTAGGAGACCCTAAAACAGGGTGAATTTTTCAGCCTTACCTTTTCTGATCATATCACTGTATCAGCATATTGTCTACTGCAGACCTTTGAAAGCCAAATAAAATTGAAGTAAAATAAAATGCATCCAACAGCAAAAAAGTTGATTGTCATGATCTACTTGAGGATGGCCTTTATATTGCTAGACTTTGCAGCTCATCTATTCTCTAGGTGTTGATTATTATTGCAATCATTCACTTGTGCTTTCTTACAACATAATAGTTGCAGAAGAAATCTGTCATGCATTTTCTTGAGAGGAAAAGGATATGATCTTTCAAAATGGAATTTGTCAGACGTAAATGAGTTATACTGAACAGATTCTAATAACAGGTTGATTGACACTCCAAATCTGTGTAAATATAACATCCATTTTGGAAAGATGCATAATATTAAAAAAAAACTGTGTGTCTGGTAAAGTTGCCCATAATAATAAACCACTGTTAGAATTAGGTGTTTCCATTCCCAAATCTGTTCAAAGAAGTTTGAAATCAACTTTAATTTTTAGTGCTCCTAACTTCAAATACAGAGAGTGTGCAGAAAACACTTTGAACAGTTGACAGTAGAAAATTGCACAGAATGTAATTTACTTAGAGCTTCACCTCAGCAGCTACAGATCCCAGTGTAGCAAAAAAAACCCAACAACCTCTCACCCCCCACATTATACAAAAATGAAATTGAATAAATTGCTAGAACCCACCAGCCTTCATGGTTTTAGCTCATGTTGGGTATGTTTGTCTGATCATTTGCAAAGACTAAACCAAACTTGTACAGTTGCTAAAAGAGGAAGAAATTTTTGGATGCAGAGGTCTTTTATCTCATATTAAAAAGCGCCTTGCAAGCTTTCGTAGTGAAATAATAAAATAGCATACATATTTTTTACAAAGAGTTGCATGTATCTGGAATGGCTGGAATAGAAGAAAGATGGAGAAACTCTCTAAACAATCCAGGAACAAGACAGAGAAGTGCATAGTAAACATAATAATAATAAAAAACTAAGAATCATCTTGAGCTATAATGGTAAAAAGGTAGAATAGCAGCAGTTTTTTGATCAGAGGTTGCAACGACCAAAATGGCCGACAGTGAAGAATTTCTCTTGGTGGGAAACTAGGATAACTACAAGTGTCACAGAAGCACCACACTGCAAAGAAAACACCAACTTTGATTTAGCTTTAGGAGCCAAGAAAAACAAACACAGCTCTGAAAAAAGCCACCGACACTGAGCAATCACAGAGAAGTAGATTTATATCTAAACCAACATGAAATCTTCAGGTGAAGATGCCCCGGAATCCAGGACATTATTTTGAATGGTGACTAACAAGATCTCAGGCTCTCATCTCTCTGCAGTGATATATTGATTCCCCCTCACTGTAACATAGAATTGTTGTTTTCAGCTTTATGTTGCTCTTCTAGGAATCCATCTTTTAACAAACACATTAAGGTGTCATTTTTGCACTATTCAGATAAGTTATTTGCATTGTTCTTGCTATAAATCAGATCAACTGCGTATAAATGCTGAGGAATAAGTCAGCTCTGCTGCAGAAGCCACTTTCCTGTTCGCTTTAGCAGCATATCTGAAAGGTGAAAAGGTTCTTGTGCATCTATTAGCCCAATAATGAAATGAGATGGCAGGTCAATTTTAGGTTTCTGTCTCAGCACAAACTACATCCAGGAATCAGCAACAAAGTAGATACACTCAACTGCTTTGGAACTCATTGTTTTTGGTACTCAACACTTTTTGACATGAACTTTTTGTCCCAGTACTCACAGTTTGTTTAGAATTCAATACACATATTAGAACTTGTTGATATTGGCCACCTTGTGACTCACTAAATTATTCCTTGTGGGGGAAAAATGTTTGATACTTACTATTTTTGGTATTCATCGTGCCTCCCAGAACCAATTAACAATAAGTTCCAAGTGTGTTCTCTATGATGAATTCTACTGGTTGGCATGATCAGGCTGGGTGAAACTGAGGTTCAGACAAAGTACCCCTTCTAAGCTGCTTTTCAAAGTGCTATGGTCTTTTTACTTCCAAGAGAGAGATTAAACTTGATTTGGGTGACAATATTATATAATGGAGTAAAAGCACCTTTAAGGAGTTAAACGGCCTAAGGGTGTGGCTGTAATTATTCCACATAAAAGAGAGTTAGATGTTACACATAGTTGCTCTTGTATATGTGTTTGATGTTAGTGTTTGGATACCTCTTGTTCTCTTGTTTGCTAACTTGATATTTATTCTCTCAAGAATCAACTGCTTGCTACAGTGTATATTGTTTTTGATATTGGTAAGCAGCTTTTGTATTTTGATACTATGTTTTTATGGACTGACTTTTATGTGCATGATACTGGATTGATACTTGGACTATTTCTTACTGTGTTTCTTTTTGTTGTCTGAGTAAAAATAAGTTATAAAACTCGTGTTAGTGCATTACTGTTTGCCTAAAAGTCCCAGTACAACTTCCACTGTGTATTAATAATACTCTGTTAAACAAACCATTTTTTCAACAACATATTCTAACAATGGTTATGGGCCCAGATCCAGTGTGGTGCTGAGGACAGGCACAGTATTGTATTTATATTTCCTAACTGAGTTTTCAAATTCAGACAATGGCACAAGGACTATTCAATCCATTCTGCATTACCCGGCTTAATGGGTCAAACTACGTATCCTGGTCTACACAATGTAGTTTGCTATTACAAAATCAAGGTCTTTGGAAAATAGTCCATAATCCTCCTGATGTAACTGCCTGGGATCCATCTAATGAAGAAGATAACAAGAAGATTGTAGACTTCAATAAAGACAATGATAAGGCTTTATCTATCATTGGGCTAACATTAGGAGACCAACAGCTAGTCCATGTGCGTGGAGAAGAATCTGCTGCTAAATGTTGGGCTAAGTTGAAAAAGATTTTTGTTCGGGACAGTGTTGGTGCTCATATAAATCTTACCAGAAAGCTATTTAGAGCTAGACTGGAAAAGAATGGCGATATGTTAGCTCACCTTAACTTTATAAAAGCAACTTTGTTGGAACTGCAAGAAAAAGAACTTATTTTCTCAGAGCTTCACCAGGTTTACATCATTTTATCATCATTGGATGAGAGCTACGATGCCTTTGTATCGTCCTTGGAGGTTATGTCCAAAGAAGACCTAACTGTTTCTTCAATAACTGGAAGGTTGTTGGAAGAATCAAGATGTCGTATGGAGAGAAAACAGTTGAGAGAGCCATTGCAACAAGAAATAAAGAAGACTGAATCTGCTTATATTTTAAGGAAATGCTTTAATTGTGGGTTAAAGGGACATATTGCTAAGTTTTGTCAGAATAGTAATTGTCAGAGAAAGGAAAGCCATAGAAAGAATAAAAAGCTGATTAATGTAGCTGTAGCTAATAGAACTACTAATAACCACAATTGGTGGGTGGTAGATAGTGGAGCTACACACTGTATTTCAAAAATAAAAAGGGATTTTGAGAATATAAGGTCTAGTAAAAAATATATTTCTATGGCTAATGGCTGGAGAGTCAAGGTCTCTGGAGAGGGTAAGGTTTACTGTTCATTTTTAAAACAAAATTTGGAAATGCTATATGTTCCCAGATGTGATTATAATCTATTATCAGTTAAGGCATTATTGGAAGCAGGTTTTAAAGTTACTTTCCAAGGGGAGGAATGTCTTATTCAAAAGAATGAAGTGAACTTAATAGCTAATATGAAAGACGGTTTGTTTGTAATTAGCAATGATCCTATAATAATGGCTACTACTTGTACAAATCAAAAACCACATGATGAATGTATTCATTTATTACATAGAAGATTGGGTCATGTGAATTTTAATACACTAAAAAGAACTGTAGCTTTGTCTAATGGGTTTAAGTTAAAGGCTTGTAAGAAATATCTACAGTGTAACGTATGTGGTAGAGAAAAGAGCAGGGCAGCACCAGCTAATAGGTTAGATGGATTTAAAACCACAACTCCATTAGAACTGGTATTTATGGATTTGATAGGTCCTATGAAACCCAGTTTAGGGGGTGCTTGCTACATATTAAATATTCTAGACCATTATAGCAGATATGGGTTCTGTTATCTCCTTACATCAAAAACTGAAACTATACAAACAATATCTAATTGGCTCAAGTTTGTACAAAGGAAAACTCAGTTAAATGTAAAAACCATAATAACAGACAATGGAACTGAGTTTGTTAATAAACAGTTTAATGAGCTGTTAGTTTCAGAGGGAATAGAGCATAGACGTACAGCTCCTTATAGACCTCAGCATAATGCATTTGTTGAACGGAGGGGCCAAACATTGCAAGCTATGATTAGATCTATGATTGAAGATTCTGGTTTACCTGATAGCTTATGGGGAGAAGCAGCAAAATGTGCTAATCATATTTTAAACAATGTGGTTAGTTCAGCTACAGGTAAAATTCCTTATACCTTATGGTATAAGAGAAAACCAAATCTTAGTTATATTCACACATTTGGGACACCTGCTTGGGTACATATTCCAAGTTCAATAAGAAATAAAGGAGAACATAGAGCTAAACAATTATTTTTTGTTGGCTATGAGTTAAACCATAAGTCTTATCGGTTCTGGGAGAAAGGTACTAAAAACATTTATTGTAGTTCTAGCGCTGTTTTTCAAGAACAGTCAGGCTGGGAAAGGGTAGAAGATATTGTATATATTCCTCAACAAGATTTAACTAACTCCTCAAATGAAAGTGATAAAGAAGAGGAGGAACCTGCTAGAGAGATCAAACAAGAACCACTGATAGTGGAGACAGGAGAGGAAGAAGATAATAATGTAAATGTACCTATAAGTCCAATAATTCTCAGAAGGTCTAATAGGGAAAGACGACAGCCTGATCGTTTCGAGGCAGGTTTAATTTGTCAAATAGACATTGAACCTTCTAATGTTGAAGAAATAAAAATGTATCCTGAGAATGAAAGAAAGAATTGGAAAGTAGCTATGGATAAAGAAATAAAGTCTTTGCAAGATCTTAATGTTTATCAAGAGGTTAAAATACCTAAAACAGAAAAGTTAATTGGATGTAAATGGGTTTTTAAACTGAAAGAAAGTGTTACAGGAGAGGTAATACATAAAGCAAGATTAGTTGCTCAAGGATTTGCACAGAATAATAGTGATTATGATGTAGTATTTTCCCCAACGTTAAGAGCTTCCACTCTTAGGGCTGCTTTAGTTTGGGCAGCAAATAAGAATTATAGTATAAAACATGTAGATATTGAAACTGCTTATTTGCATGCAACATTAAACCATGATATATATATATATGAAAGTTCCATCAGGAATAGAAAGTAAGGTAGGGTACTGTTGGAAACTGAATAAGAGTTTGTATGGTTTAAAACAGTCAGGTTATGAGTGGAATAGATGTTTAGTAAAAGAGTTAAATAGTTTGGGATTTAAAGCTAGTATTGCAGATCCTTGTTTATTTATAAAACAGCAAAATAGTGAATTATCATTGTTATTATTATTCACTGATGATATTGCTATTATAGCAAAAGATGAAACAGAAACTGAAAGAATAATTTCAGGGTTAAAAAGAAAATTTAGAGTAAAAGATCTAGGAGCTATTAGTCATTATCTAGGGCTGGATATTGTCAGGACTAGTAAAGGATTTAAACTGTCTCAAGCTAAGAAAATTAATGGTTTGCTGAAACGTTATAATATGGAAAACTGTAAACCAGTAAAAACACCTATGGTTCAAGGTTTTGAGAGTTCAGCAGATAACAGCAATGTCTTTGATAAAAAGATATATCAATCATTAATAGGCAGCTTGATGTATTTATGTAATTGGTCAAGACCTGACATAGCATTTACAGTTAATCATTTAGCTAGATATTGTGAGAATCCTACAACCAGATGTTGGCAAGGTGCGAAAAGAGTTTTAAGATATTTGAAACACACCATACATTATTCTCTATATCTAGAGCCAACAAAGGAATTGGAACTAAAAGCATTTGCAGATGCTAGTTTTGCATCTGATACTGTAACCAGGAAATCCACTTCAGGATTGGTTGTATTATTGGGAAACGCTTTAGTAGGATGGAGGTCTAACAGACAGAAGCATATAAGCTTATCAACAACTGAATCCGAATTTTCTTGTTTATCTTTATTATGTACTGAGCTATTGGTATGGAAACAATTATTGTTTGATATGGGTTTAAATTGTAATGAACCAATAAAAGTGTATGAAGACAATCAAGCAGCTATAAAATTAGCAACTAATGCTGCAGTGAAAACTAGATCAAAACATACGGATCTACGGTATCTAAATGTCAGACAATGTGTTAAAGATAATTTGATTAAACTGGAATATTGTGCAACTGAAGATAATATTGCTGACCAGTTTACTAAAGCTCAGGGTGCTATAAAGCATAAATCTGTTTGTGATATGTGTAATTTGAGATTGTAAAAATATATGTATAATATGCCACCCAAAAGGGGAGATTGTTAGAGATTAAACTTGATTTGGGTGACAATATTATATAATGGAGTAAAAGCACCTTTAAGGAGTTAAACGGCCTAAGGGTGTGGCTGTAATTATTCCACATAAAAGAGAGTTAGATGTTACACGTAGTTGCTCTTGTATATGTGTTTGATGTTAGTGTTTGGATACCTCTTGTTCTCTTGTTTGCTAACTTGATATTTATTCTCTCAAGAATCAACTGCTTGCTACAGTGTATATTGTTTTTGATATTGGTAAGCAGCTTTTGTATTTTGATACTATGTTTTTATGGACTGACTTTTATGTGCATGATACTGGATTGATACTTGGACTATTTCTTACTGTGTTTCTTTTTGTTGTCTGAGTAAAAATAAGTTATAAAACTCGTGTTAGTGCATTACTGTTTGCCTAAAAGTCCCAGTACAACTTCCACTGTGTATTAATAATACTCTGTTAAACAAACCATTTTTTCAACAACATATTCTAACAGTGTGCCCCAATGATACTCCTGGCTGTGGGCCTTAATTAAATGTGAACCTCATTCATACAGATCACTTCTTCCTTGGCAAGGGCTATCTGAGAGACCCCTTTGCACTGCTCACCAAAAGCTTTCAGCTTGGTCTTTCAGCTTGGGTGTCTTCAGCATGCATCGCAGGCAATCCCAGAGGCTGCATAGTCTCAAAAAGATTCTCTTTCTGCTTTGTGTTCTCTTCATGAAAAAAGCTGGATTTTCATGTCAATACTCCAGCTTACTTTGTTAATCTGAATTCAAAATTATTATTTTTTCTCCTGGTTCATCCTCGAGAGACTGAGCTTTACATTTTTTTGTGTGTGCTAGAAGATTCAAAGATATTGGGATATAGTCTTTCCAATCCATTTGGATAATGATCTTTCTAATGCAAATACTTTGCTTTATTCATAAGGAAGGTGTTTCATAAGCCTGAGGACAATTCTGCACTGCTGCCTAAGCTACTCTCAGGCTGCTCCTGTCATTAAGCAAAGTTCAGAAATGCCAGCCTGGATTGCACTGGGTTGACAAAACTAAGTCACTGTAAGAGCCAATCGGTCTACTCCTGCTTCCTTCCCTTCCCATCCATGGAAGTTGAGCTGCACTAGCTGAGTCCTATCTGTCTACTTATCATTTTAGGGATTGTTTCTGCTTCATTACTCCAGGTTCTTTGCCTACCTAGGTGTTTTTGCACACTTGAAGACCTTCATCTTTTCTTTCCATGTTACCTCCCAGGTCTGAAGCCAATCAGAGCTGGGATGCATCTAGAATGGAATGAAGCACTGGAGTCCATCTGCTCTGAAGGCTTCAAGTTAGAAAACAGTAGTTTGAGTCATTGCTGGAGAACACAGTTGTGTCGTGCATTTGCAATGGAAGGGAGTGTGAGGAGGAGGCCATTCATTTCTGGGTTCAGGGAGTAGTGACTGATGGGTAGAGCAGAAAGGGTGGCTCCGCACTTAGAACATTATACTGCTGAGAACGTCGAGCCAGTTGAGCTCTTGCTGAAATGTTTCTTTCAAAAGTCAATCAAAATCTGTTTGACGATTCAGAGGTTTCTTTTCAAATTCAATTTTCATGATGTTTTCAGCAGATAGCAAACTTAGATTGCTATTTTAGTTTTCTTTCCTACGATCCTGAAAATAGGCTTTGTTTTCTGGAGTGGATCTAATTGGCTAATTCACCTCTGAGCACATCAAAAGAGCCTTGGTGGAGCAGTGGGCTAATGCCTCCTTAAGTAACACCAGCTGCCTGCAATTAGTGCAGGTTCGCATTGCACCAGGCTCAAGGTTGACTCAGCCTTCCATCCTTCCGAGGTAGGTAAAATGAGGACCCAGATTGTTGGGGGCAATAAGCTGACTTTGTAATAATGCCGTTTGAGGGGGGCGAAAGCCCTAATAAGCAGGCATATACATAGAATGAAGGCTATTGCTAAGCACATTGATTTGTGCTTCTTAGATTGTAAGCCGCCCTGAGTCTTCAGAGAAGGGCGGGATATAAATGGGATTAAAAAAACCAACAACCCAAAGTTCAACTCATGAAATGAGGTCCAACGATCTTCCTCCTTCAGAGCAGATCTCTTCAGAGAAATCACAAATTCCAAAGCAACAGAAGAGGAAAAGGAAAAGAGATCAGCTAATTTCCTGTTTGTGAATATTCAGGGGCTCCTTTCCACCATGATGATGGCTTTAGATGTTGTGTAGCAATTGCTATCAAGCTGGCCACATAACCGTGGAAATGTCTTCGGACAACACTGGCTCAATGGCCTCAAAACAGAGATAAGTGCTGCCTCCGAGAGTTACCAATGACCAGCCGAGTAAAATCCGCAGAGGCTCCTTTCCTTTCTTCCTTTCCATCTAATTCCTGAGGGGAAAAAAGTACTTTGGCAGAAAGATGCCCTCTTTTATTTGCATACTGAGATTTAGTCTTATTTGTGGTCCTAAGAAGACTTTATTTGGGTGGTTCTTAATTTATCCAATCCATTTAAATTTGCTATCGGTAAAAGGGAAGAAGGCAGATTTGGACCTTCCAGCATTAACATTTATCTCCTATGCTGTACCACAAGGGCTGACATCCCTTTGGACTAGATTTATTGGGTGGGGGAGCAGAAGACAGAAAACATAGAGATAAGCAAGTATGAGTTTAAATCACTTTCTCCCTTCCACAACTTGGAGCATCCAGAAAGCTTACACGAATTTATGGCCCAAGCAATGACTTTAATATTCACTCTACCTTCACCACCAATTAAGTGACCTTAGAGACATACAGCTCGTATTATTTTATACATGTACACTTTTGCAGTGTAATACATACCTAGATTAGTATTGTGTTGCCTGTATTTCTGTTTCTAATCTAGCATTCATTATTGAACTCATTATTGTACTGGGATCTTATTTGTGCCAACCAATCAGTAGCTTTTTCCAAACCGGCCAATAAATGGCTGTTCTTTTTACCAATTTGTAGCCTCCCTTCTCCTTTTAACCAGGTTATGCTCAGCTCCAGAGATTAACAAAAGGCGAAACCCTCCTTCTGCACAGACATGAAATTCAATAATTTACAATTGGCTTCCTTCCTAGGCTCCCAAATTTCATCTAATATACATGCAAGTATATTTTGAAGCTCTGAAAAAGAAACAGGTTTATATTAAATAAATGGGAATGAGTTCCTGAGTAATAGCAGCGCTGATAATGCAGAGGGATTTCTTTTCAGGCATTTTGAAACACCCAAAAATCTGACCGGTATTTTGATTGGGTGTTTTATGTTGCTAAGTGAGACAGTTGTTAAGTGAGCTTTGTCCCATTTTATGACCTTCCTTGCCACCGTTGTTAAGTGAATCACTCCAGCTGAATAAGTTGATAACACGATTGTTAAGTGAGTCTGACTTTCCCATTGACTTTGCCTGTCAGAAGGTCACAAAAAGTGATCCACATGAGCCCCCAGGACACTGCAATCATCATAAATATATGACACGTGTCCAAATTGTGATCACATGACCTGGGGATGCTGCCACAGTCATCAGCATGAAAAACGGTCATAAGTCACTTTTTTTCAGTGCCATTGCAACTTCGAATGGTCACTGTTTGGTCCAGACAGACGAATGACTCAGTGAGGGTTAACAGCAATAAGGTTTATTAATACACATATGTCAACTGACAACTGTCAAAATAACTCCGGCTTATATACTCGAGCTGTTTGAACTGTATCCAATCCCAAGCCCGGGTTTTCCCGCCTTTACAACATTAGCCAATAATTGCACCCGAATCTCCCGCTTCAAAGGAACCTTCTTTGCAACAAAGCTACTGACATAACACCCCTTCCCCCCAGTTGATGTTATTTGTTGACGTAATCTCTCAAGTATTTGGGTGGCCTATGGACCCTAGATGGGTATCTATTGGGTTGGCTACTTATGTCATTATTAACTGACTGTCTGATTGACTGGCTGATATTTATGGGTCTGGAATTTTGAGTTACAGGCTCTGAAGATTCACTACTAACTGATTGTGATTGCTGTTGTGTCTGTTGTTGTTGCTCAGGTACTGCTGGCCTGTTCATAGGGGACAGCTCCCAATCAATTTGACAATGTTGTGGGTTTGCTGCAGCCACACTGGTTTGAGTTTCCACTTCTCCACTAACTGGCAAGTTGTTTTGATTAAGCCAAGATGCAGTATCGCCCCTGTGTACGTTTTGACCCCCATCGACTGGCATACTTCCGGCAACCCTCTTTCTTAATTGATCAATATGTCTTTTACTTACTCTATTCCCTTCCCCCTCAATGGTGTAAGACAACGGCCCCATTATGTCAGTGACTACCGCAGGAACCCATTTGTCCCCCTGTCCATAGTTTCTGGCCCAAACTAAGTCTCCAATGTTGAAGGACCTGTTTGGGATGTCAGGTTCAGCACTTGAGGGTAGTTTGTCAGGATGTAACCTGTCCAGTTTAGTGGTTAGCCGTTTGCCCCACCTCATTTCCACAGGGCTTTTCCCGGTAGCCGTGCAAGGGGTTGTGTGTTGAGTCAGCAAAAAGTCTGCAAGTCTTTGGTGCCAGTCGCCACGGATGATTCGCTTCAAGGTGTCTTTGGTGGTTCTCACGTTGCGTTCAGCCAAGCCATTGGTGGACGGGTGGAAAGGTGCTGATGTTGCGTGTCTAATCGAGTTGGCCCTGAGGAAACCCTGAAATTCAGCAGAGGTGAATTGGGGCCCATTATCAGATACAATCACATCAGGTAACCCATGAGTGGCAAAGAGGCCCCTTAAAACCTGTATTGTTCTACCAGATGACATTGAATTAACAGGCACTACCTCCAGCCACCGAGAGAAGCTGTCCACCACAACTAGGAAGGTTAGGCCTTGAAATGGCCCTGCAAAATCAATGTGAATCCTAGACCAAGGATTCCTGGCCAATTCCCACTTATGTGTGTGTGTGTGTGCCAGCTCTGGTCTAGATCGCTGACACAGATAACACCCTGAAACGCATTCTTCAATATCTTTATCAAGCCCCGGCCACCACAATTGACTTCTGGCTAATGCCTTCATTCGAACAATTCCGGGGTGACCTTCATGTAATTCAGTTAAAACTGTATTTCTGTGAAGTTCAGGAATAACAACACGGTTACCCCACAATATACACCCCAAATGGGATGATAGTTCATTCTTCCTCCTAAAATATGGGATGTACTTGGAATCAGGGTTAGTACTTGGCCAACCCCCTAGTACCTAGGTCATAATCCTTTTGAGAATATGGTCTTTTTTAGTAGCCTCAGCTATTTCTCTAGCTGTTAAGGGGCATTCAGGAATTTCATGTAATGACATAATTTGTCCTACTGGGGCAGGTTCCTCCTCGGTGTTGGTTAAAGGCAGTCTGCTAAGGGCATCCGCATGGCCCATTTCCTTACCAGGTCTATGTTGCAGTGAAAATGAATATGCTGAGAGGAAAATTGACCACCTCAGCATTCTGGGAGACATTATTTGGGGTGTCTGCTTATCAGTGGTAAACAGTCCCAATAATGGTTTGTGGTCAGTGAGTATGGTAAAGTTCCTACCATAAAGGTAATCATGGAACTTTTTTACTCCTGCCACAATAGCTAATGCTTCTCTATCAATTTGTGCATAATTCCGTTCAGCTTTAGTAAGCGTCCTGGAATAGTATGCAATTGGCTTTTGAATGCCCTGACTATCCATGTGGCTGATAACAGCCCCCACACCATAAGGTGAAGCATCACAAGCTAAATAGATCGGTTTGTTCTCAATAAAACGAGTAACTGTGGATTGGCTTGATAGAATATCTTTTAAGGTTTGAAAACTGACTCTATGTTTTTCTTGCCACTGCCATGGGGTTTTTCTATCTAATAGTCTGTGTAATGGTTCCGCGATGGCAACTTTATGTGGCAAGAATGTATGATAGAAATTGACTAATCCTAAAAAGGCTTGTAATTCAGCCTTGTTTTTTGGTTCTGGTGCCAATTTAATTGCCTTAATTTTATCAGCTGTAGGGTGAATTCCATTTTTATCTTCTAAATCCTAAGAATTCTGTGGATTTAACTCCTATACAGCATTTTTCCCTTTTTAATTTAAGTCCAGCCTCCCTAAATCTTCCCAATACCTGTTCCAGATGCTCAGCTAAAATTTCTTCATTTCTTCCAGCTATTAGAACATCATCAAAGTAAGGGCATACACCAGGTATGCCCTTTAAGGTCCTCTCCATCACCTCCTGGAAGATGCCTGGAGCTGCTGCAATACCGAATTGCAGTCTGTGGACTCGGAATGCCCCCTTGTGTGTAACAATAGTTTGAGCTTCAGCAGCTTCCCTGGAAACAGTAAGTTGCAAATATGCCTGCGCCAAGTCTAACTTGGCAAATATGGCGCCGTCCTGTATCGTGGCGAGGACCTGCTTCACCGTCGGGACCGGGTAAGCATGCTTTTTCATTCCGAGGTTCAGGGTAGCTTTGTAATCAGCGCAAATCCTCACATCCCCATTTGGTTTAAGGGGTGTGACGATTGGCGTCTCCCACAAGCCACCCTCGACCGGTTCTAGAACGCCTTGGCCTACAAGCTTATCGAGCTCGGCCTCGATTTTTTGCTTAAGGGCGAAAGGCACCCGTCGGGCCTTAAGCCTGATGGGTTTAACTGCTGGGTCTAAATTAAAATTAATTGGGGGCCCTTTATATTTACCCAAAGACCCATCAAATACGTCTGCGAATTCATCGCAGACAGATTTGAGGGTCTTATTATTATTAACGGTGTTTATTCCCCCGACCCAAATTCCCAGGGCAGGAAACCAGTTAAGGCCTATTAAACTAGTTCTATGGCCTTCTGTGACTATTAAGTCTAAGAATCCATTAAACCCCTTATATTTAACTTTAAGGGTAACTTTTCCCTTAATTTTTATTGGGGTTTTTTGGAAATCTGCCAATTGAATTTTGGTTGAACTAAGTGGAACTTTGCGACCACTTTTAAGTTCAATCTGTTTAAGGGTCTCGCTAGAAATTATGGACACTGAGGCCCCAGAATCAATTTCCATTTTGCAAGGAATTTCTTGCAACTGGACTAAGATTTTTAATTTTGGTCCCAAAATATGGTTTATTTTTCCCTTCCCTATGTGATTGACTCGCGCCACCTCCCCGCGGTTGGGGTATTGTGCCCAAGGTCTAGGGGTCTCCTTGCCACTATAGTAAGGGGTTACCTTACCTTCGGCCCAAACGTCGATTTCATGTAGACGATTGTCACGTGCACGACCCCTGCAAATGGCTTGAATGTGGCCGGTCTTTCCGCACAATCTGCATCTAGCAGAGCGGAATCTGCATGTTGCTCGGGGATGACACATCTGTTGTCGCTGTCGCGCGGTCTTGCTGGAATATCTCTCGGTTATCGTTGTGGTGTTGTTGGTTGTCATTGTGGTGTTGTTGTTTGGAATCGGCGACTCGGTTCTGGTCCTTCGCTGCGGGATGGTTTTGCCGCCATTTTTCCAAACCTTCTGGTGACTTCGGCTATGTCGGCTTCCCATTGTTGGTCCACCTCCCCACTGTCCACAAGGCTTTCTTGGTTTATTTTGGAAGAAACAGCCATGCTATTGCGGGGGGGGGGGTCACGATACCCAGTGGATTCATATGTCAAAAGTTCATCGAGGACTTCTTGCAAGTCGCCGGTGGGCTTAGCGATAATTCTATTTTGTAACTGCTCGTCTCGCAAGCCCAGCACCACTCTATCACGTATCCTTATTTCTAAATTGTCATATTTACAACGTAATGCTGCTTCTCTAACTGCAGCAACGAATTTGGTTATTGACTCGCCCGGTCTCTGATTTCGTTTTTCGATAATGCGCCGCCAAAAGAGTTCTGATCTTTTCGGCGTAAAATGTACCTTTAATTTGGCCAGTAAATCAGCATACGAAACGCTTGATACCGGCAATGGTTGACAAAGTCCCACGGCAACCCGGTACACAGGTGTGCCACAAATAGTTAGTAAGGCAGCCGCCTTTTTTCGGTCGTCGGTTATGCCGTTCACGAGCAAAAACCCTTCGACCTGTCCCACATATTCTTCCCAGTCCTCTGGGTAGTTTGGATCGAATTCTTTTAAAGAACCAATTTGCGCCATTCGGAGGTTTGTTGATTCCGCCGCGGCCGCTTGCGGTTGACTGAATTTTTTAAATTTACCGCCTTACGCGCAGCTGTTTGTCGCCGATCCTTCACTAGTCCGCCGTCTATCCCACCTTCGTCGCCAGTTGTTTGGTCCAGACAGACTAATGACTCAGTGAGGGTTAACAGCAATAAGGTTTATTAATACACATATGTCAACTGACAACTGTCAAAATAACTCCGGCTTATATACTCGAGCTGTTTGAACTGTATCCAATCCCAAGCCCGGGTTTTCCCGCCTTTACAACATTAGCCAATAATTGCACCCGAATCTCCCGCTTCAAAGGAACCTTCTTTGCAACAAAGCTACTGACATAACAGTCACTAAACAAACTGTTGTAAGTTGAGGACTGCCTGTAAAAGGTTCCTCTGAAATCAGGAAGGAAAAACAAAACCAAATGCTCAGTTATTCAGTGGTTATGTCAGGCATCATCCAATATGCCAATAAAAGCACATTTTATGTAAGTGGAAAATGTGGCAAAGTAAGGCAAAAACTGGAAAAAAATATAGTATATGAATGCACTGTGAATTAAGGATAAGAAGTTAGGTGCTATAGTCTTTGCTTCCTTTCCCTCTAGAGCAGGGGTCCCCAACCCTTGCTCCGTGGACCGGTACTGGTCCGTGGCATGCCAGAAACTGGGCCCTGCAAACAAGCAAAGTCCCATCCGCAGGATGCAGGCAGCATGCAAAACCAGGTTCCCTTTGGTCCACAGAAAACCTCTCTCTATGGAACCGGTCCCTGGTGCCCAAAAGATTGGGGGCCCGCTGCTCTAGAGGAAGGATATTTCAGCACATCCCAACTAAGTTACCAAATTAGCATCCGAATCTAATTGGCCAGTTGGACTTGAATAAGCTGTTCAGTTCTTTGGTGGGGTAAAAGCAAAATGCTGCTCCTGCTGGAAATGGCACTTTCTTTCAAATATAAATACTTGAAATGATGGGGTTCCCCTGGGTGTAAAATCATAGATGTCATCTTTCTGAATCTGCTTTAACTAAGAATGTCAAGTGTAACCTGCTATTGATTGAAATGGAAAAAGAAGTGTCTGTTGTTATGTTTAAATAGAATATGTAGATTACCAAGGTGGAAATTATACACAGGAGACATAAACAGTAATAACAGGAGAGGGAGCATGTTTGCTAAATTGACTTTGAAGAACTGACCTTGGGGTGAGTAAAATTACGTTTGAAAAATTCAGCAACATGGTTGGCTTACACTTTGTCTTTGCAGCACAGAATCATGGAAGCACACAAGAACAGTATCAAGCAGTGTGATTAGGACAGATTCAGATTTGAACAGTGGCAAACAGACATTCATAAAATCCAACAAGGTGCAAATCATACTCTCTATGTAAATTAATACAGGTAGTCCTCAATTTACAACCATAATCAAGCCCAAAATTTCTGTTGCTAAGTGAGACAGGTAAATTTTGCCCCATTTTATGACCTTTCTTGCCACCGCAGTTGTTAAGTTAGTAGCATGATTGTTAAATGAATCTGGCTTCCCCATTGACTTTGCTTGTCAGGTTGCAAAAAGTGATCACAACTGTCATAAATATGAGTCAGTTGCCAAGCATCTGAATTTTGATCACATGACTATGAGGATGCTGCAATGGTTGTAAGTATAAAGATTGGTCATAAGTCACTTTTTTCAGTGCCATTTTAACTTTGAACAATCACTAAATGAACTGTTGTAAATTTAGGACTACCTCTAATCCAATTTAAAAGCATTCATTGTAATTTTTGTATAAACATCACCACAATTAAAGCAATGCTAACAGCACTATTTTAACTCTTCTAGTACGTTGGTTGACATTGTTTCATATCTTAATGCCCATCAACAATCATTGTGTTAGCAATAGCAATAGCCAGTGCTTTTTTTGTAAAAGAAAAAGGTGCCAGAACTCACATATGTTATACAATCCGCCTTGCCTACCCTACAAGGTTCCATCCAAAAAAGGTGCCGGAACTCCGTTCTGAGCGTTCTATGAGAAAAAAAGCCCTGGCAATAGCACTTAGATTTATATACCACTTCACAGTGCTTTTACAACCCTCTCTAAGTGGTTTATAGAGTCAGCCTATTGCCCCCAACAATCCAGGTACTCATTTTACTGATGTTGGAAGGATGAAAGGCTGAGTCAACCCTGAGCTGGTCAGGTTCAAACTGCTGGCAGTCGGCAGAGTTAGCTTGCAATACTGCATTCTAACCCCTGCGCCACCAGGGCTCATGTTGAAGATGGGTGTTATACCATGATAGTAAGAAAAGCTGATTTTTCCCAATAAGTTAATTTATTTATTTGCAGGAATTCCATTGTATTTATTCTTTAGAATAAATAAATATGTCCTATTTTTCCTCTTTCTGAGTCCCATCTTTAGTAGGCATGCCACCAGTTAAGGACCACTAATCTGCTGCATAGAGTATGTACTATAATCCTTTTTAACAGTAGCCATTAAGTCTGAAACAACTCAATGAGGATATCATGGTGATGACTAACTCCTGCAAAAAGTGCTATTTAATCTTTCTATGTTCTTTATCCATCAAAATATGTAATTATTTTTTAAAAAAATGATGCTATAATATTGTCATACCATATTTTCCGGCGTATAAGATGACCCCCTACATTTCCTGTTAAATTATAGGGTTTGGGCTATACTCGCCGTATAAGACTACCCCTCTTCCAACGCACACCAAATAAAAATTAAAAAACATCAGATTTGATTTTAATATGGTAATTTTAATTCAAATGCTTATGACATGCAGGCACTTAGTAGGAAAACTGTCACTTATAAACATAAGGCTGTTTGTCATCAAACATGTAAACATAAAACAGTGCAAGTGGATTAAACTTAATAATAATAATAATAATAATAATAATAATAATAATAATAAGAAGAAGAAGAAGAAGAAGAAGAAGAAGAGGAAGAGGAAGAGGAAGAGGAAGAGGAAGAGGAAGAGGAAGAAGAAGAAGAAGAAGAAGAAGAAAAGGAAGAAGAAGAAGAAGAAGAAGAAGAAGAAGAAGAAGAAGAAGAAGAAGAAGAAGAAGAAGAAGAAGAAGAAGAAGAAGTAGTAGTAGTTGAAGTTGGAAGGGACCTTGGAGGTCATCTAGTCCAACCCCCTGCTAAGGCAGGAAACCCTATACCATTTCAGACAAATGGCTGTCCAGTCTCTTCTTAAAAACTTCCAGTGTTGGAGCATTCACCACTTCTGGAGGCAGGTTGTTCCACTGGTTAATTGTTCTAACTGTCAGGAAATTTCTCCTTAGTTCTAGGTTGCTTCTCTCCTTGACTAATTTCCATCCATTGCTTCTTGTCCTGCTTTCAGATGCTTTGGAGAATAGCTTGGCTCCCTCTTCTTTGTGGCAGCCCCTGAGATATTGGATCACTGCTATCGTGTCACCCCTCACCTTTCTCTTCGTTAAACTACACATACCCAATTCCAGCAACCGTTTCCTATTTTCCTAATTCACTTTTTCACTTTTCCTAATTCACTCTAAAGCTTTCCCTGCGCAGAGCCAGCCTTATGCAACACCAGCTGCCTGCAATTAGTGCAGGTTCTCATCCCACCAGGCTCAAGGTTGAGTCAGCCTTCCATCCTTCCGAGGTAGGTAAAATGAGGACTCAGATTGTTGGGAGCAATAAGCTGACTTTGTAATAATGCTGCTTGTGGGGGGGTGTGAAAGCTCTAATAGGCAGGCATATACATAGAATGAAGGCTATTGCTAAGCACATTGATTTGTGCTTTAAATTGTAAGCTGCCCTGAGTCTTCAGAGAAGGGTGGGGTATAAATGGGATTTAAAAAAAAGACCAAATGGGAGATCCGCTCCAGGTTTTCCAGCCAGCCCGCCTAGTTCCTGAGTCAAATGTGTCCTTAGAGCTAAGCTGCTGCTCTGCTACGCATTCCCCACCTGCCTTTCAAATTGCTCTTGCATTCCCCACCTGCCTACAGCTGCTCTTCAACTTTAGAAGGAAAGACGCCCAGACCCCAGCCTGTAAAAAATCACAGACTGCAGCTTCTACTCCAATTGGTCCCGCTTTCCCTGCGCAGACTAAATGGAAGATCCGCTCCAGGTTTTCAAGCCAGCCCTGTCCCTAAATTTTCAGCACCTGGCGTATAAGACGACCCCTGACTTTTGAGAAGATTTCATGGGTTAAAAAGTAGTCTTATACGCCGGAATCTATGGTACATACAGAAGAAATATGCATATTATGCTTCCTAAGGCCAACTGCCTTGAGTATTGGGATATGCATGTATGCAGATCATAAATTCAGTAGTAAATAAATCTAGTCATTATTGCCACAAATGGCAACAACCCTCTGTGGTTTCAAGCAAGATTTTTTCTAGTCCTGACGGGATTAGTCCAAGACCTTCTAAACATAAATCATATCCTCAGTTACTGAATTATAGGAACATGAAATTAAATGACAGAGATGGGGAAAATTAAAAGTATGGCAACCAGTTTGTGCAGTAACTATAAATTTTCTTCAACCTCTTATTTCAATCTCATTCAATGTATAGAATTGGTGAACAGTGCAGAGATGCATCTACTTCTCAGCAATAATCACATGTGGCCTATGGAGTTTAATAAGCAGCTTTCCAATAGGAGAAATGGATCTCATCTGACTTTCCCCTCTTTTATATGCTACAAGTAAATATATGATGAAAATTAACCAGCTCTCCAAATATGATCCTTGAAATATAAGCTCTTTGACAATACACAGTAGCTTCCTTCACTGGCTGTCATTCTTGGAATTTGAGTTTTAGTCATGGTGGATTGTGTTATTTATTTTTACCTTTTAGGACAAATGGTATCCCCACTGATCTGTAACCTAACTTTTGGGGTAGGGGACCAGACCTTAACAGAGAAGGCAAATGAAGGTGATGAACTTTTTAATTTTTTCCCTCGGTGGATAACTGATGAATATTTAGACAATGTACAGGAATAAATAAATACTATGATTTATTTAATTGCAGGGTGCTTTGAATCTTTATTGTCTGTAGCTGAAAAAAATGCAAAGAACTAGTTTTTCAGTGTGAATCTAAGTGCTAAATAGTTCTTTGTCTCTTGAGATATCTGAGATATCTCTGTAGTTGAAAGTCTAGAGCATGGGTCAGCAACCTGAAGCTCTGGAGCTGTGTGTGGCTCTTTCAGCCTTCTACTGCAACTCCAGTCCTCCTCTGCCATTTGCAGAGAGACAGAGACAAAGAGAGACACTTGCACTTCCCTTCTCTCTCTCTCTCTCTCTCTCTCTCTCTCTCTCTCTCTCTCTCTCTCTCTCTCTCTCTCTCTCTGGGCTCCTGATTGGCCCTGCACCCAGGCGCCCTGGCCCCTGGGAGAAGCGCAGCCAGGAAGTTCCTTTCCCGGGCTGGCCCCATCCGAGGCACACATGGTAGATAAGAGTCAACAGAATTCAAGGTGGGCTGGACTTAGATCTCTTTTGGGCATGCAGGGACTCAAGACTGATGACATGCTTGACCCCCTCCTTCAGGTTCAGCCTGGTCATCTCCTACAAAAATGTCCTAAAGGGGTCGTTCAGTATGTGACTTCCCTTATTGTAGAGCTACTTGTCACCAGGATGAAGAGGATCCCAGGCTTATGGCCAGAATTCTGGAAGTTACTAAAAAGTTGGCTATTCCAGAAGGCTTTTGGATGCTGATGGGTAGGAATTATTGATGTGTAATTGTTACTGGTATTAGTTAATGTAATGTTGATACTATTGTATTTCACTGCTGAGAGGTTTTTTTTTACAGATGAAGCAGATTAAACATTGTGTAAACAACAGACTGCTGGTGTTTTCTAGGGCATAACTTTTTTTCACTCTGAAGCCTCCATGACTCCCCATTCTTAAAAAATGTAGTGGAGAAAGTTCACATTGGCTTTCCTTTGGGAAGAAGTGGCAGCTGTGGCCAGGATCGCCTTTGCACAGATTCATCTGATGTGCCAACTATGTCTTTTTCTGAGTTGGGAGGTCCTAATCACTCATACTTCGGCCACTTCATGTATGGATTACTGCAACACACTTTACTTGGGGCTGAACTTGAAGAGCATTCAGAACCCC